>NC_137469.1:126953326-127175025 GCF_964235325.1 Thermobia domestica | reverse complement strand
TAGTTTGCGAAACATGAGCCTTCCTAATATCCGATGGATCGTCAACAGATTTTAATTGAATTGAGTTAGTCCCCAATAGTCTTTCGATCCGATAAGGGCCCAGCCACCTTGGGCACAATTTCCTGGTTATCTTATTAGCCAAAGACGACTTAAATTGTGACTTTAATAAAACTTGGTCACCCACTGAATATGAAGTAGCAACTTTAGACTTATCATATCTACGCTTGCGTCGAGACCAAGCTAGTTCCATGTTCTTCATGGCATTGGCCCATACATTAGGGTCTTTTTTACGTATATCTAACTCATCTATTTTCCAGCGGATATCCAATGGGTCGCACACATTATAATTAAATGTCATCTCCATTGGGGAACATTTTAATTCCGAATGTTCGGCAGAATTAATTGAAAACTCTATTTCATGAATACCTCTGTCCCACATCGTCTGTTTGTTGGAAAAATAAATTCTAAGACTATCACCCAATACTCTTAGATATCTTTCAGCATTATTAGAAGCACAATGATATGGAGAACTACGAATATCCTGTATACCATGGCTATACAAGAAATCTTTAAATCTAGCTGATACATATACTGACCCATTATCATGACTGATCGAGTAAGGGAACCCAAACCTACACATGATCTTATATAACTTATTAATGATCGCTTGACTCGATAATATTCTTAATGGTTCCAGCCAAACTCGTTTAGAACAAGAGTCAACTATGATCAAACGATATTTTTCCTTTTGGGATTGACATAACGGTCCATAAATATCAGTGTACCATCTTCCATTCACAGTTTTATCGAAAGTGGACACTAATTGACCCATTTTCTTACGATTATCGCTTTTATTGAGCTGACAAGATTTACAACAGTGGACATATTCACGTACCTGATCTACCATCGAAGGCCATGTATATCTAGCTGATATTCTACTGATAGTTTTCCTTGCTCCCGAATGATTTCCCGGCAATATCGAATTATGATAAAATTCTATAATAGGTAATACAAGTTCTTTCGGAATACAAACTTTCCATGGATTCTTTTGCGCTTTAGTTTTCTTACATAATGTACCTTTAATTAATTTATAATCATCAATTTTTTCTTTCTTTTCTAACCTATCAATTATATTCATCAATTCTACATCTTTTCTTTGGTGTTTATTAATTGACATGCAAGCATATGGCATGTTCCACATATTGACTAACAACAAATTCTTTACCTCATGATCGTGTGTGTGATCTATCTCCATAGGTTCGAACATTTCTCGATCATGGACCCTTGATATGTAATCTGAAGAAATATTTAAATTAGATGGTACATGTTTGACATCAAAATCGAATGAAAACAATCGATACAATAAACTGCCATATTTCTTAATACGCTTAATATTTCTTATGGCATACATTAACCCTAAATTATCTACTCTCAGTTCGAACTTTGAGTGTAAATAGGTACTAAAGCGTTCAATAGTCTCAACAGCTGCCATAAGTTCCAACAGATAGATTGGTTTATTTAAATCATAAGGTTTTAAACGTCTGGAATAAAACCCAACGGGTCTTAATATATTATTCTCATCATATTGTTGTATCGTTCCGCCCAAACTTTTGAGTGTTGCATCCGAACTGACGAAAAACTTAGCATTTAAATCTGGTAATTTCAGAATTACATGAGTCTCAAATAACTCCTTAACTTGATCTAACGCTCTCTGTTCTTCATCACCCCACCTAAATTCTACTTTAGGAGACCTCATTCTATTTAATGGTTCTACTACTTCATGAAAATGAGGAATAAACTTAGCATGGTATTATAGAAAACAAAGAAGGCTAATTAATCCCCTTCTATTACGCGGAGCTGGTAACTTTCTAATTACTTCAACCCTGGAAGGATCCAGTGACATATTCCCGTTCTCTAAAATATATCCCAGATAAGATATTTTTGTCTGGAAGAACTTTGATTTATTCAAAGAAATTGTTATACCATACTCTTCAAATTTATTTAAGACCTCATCTAATAGTTTCTTATGACTCTCGACATCGGGAGTGAATAATATTACATCGTCGTAGAACCATTCAAGGCCTTCATTTTTCAAAGGATATAAAATGTCAGTTAATACCTTGGACAACATAAAACTACCAGAAGATAAACCAAAAGGTAAAAATTTAAATTCCATCAGACCTCGGTGAGTCATAAACGCTGTATATTTATACGAATCTTCTGATAATCGTAAATGTAGATACGCTTTTTTAATATCAATAGCGGAAAATACTTTCCCACCAGATACGTTAGCTAATACATCCTCTATACGGGGGGTAAACTGCGGATTTAAATATAATCTCCGATTAAGACATTGGTAATTAATAACAAGACGTTTCTCTCCAGACTTTCCTTTCACTAAAAACATGGGAAAGACCAATCACTATTACTCTTTTGAATTATTCCCTGTTTTAACCAATCATCTAAAATGGAATCAAGTTGTTTTTGATCGCATCTACTCATAGGATAAGCTTTCTTCCTTATAGGATCCTCATTGTTCACCTTAATTTCATATTGATATCCTTTAATTTCACCTATTTTATCTTTAAACACACTAGGAAATCTATTAGGGAGACCTTCAACATACCTTTCCAATGAGGGATCACCTTCAGCTAGCAGTGGATCGACCAATATCTGATTGGATGGCTCTTTTCCTTCCGCAACTTGAAACAAATAATATTCCCTAGGACATTCCTTATGGTTGGCAACACTGCTTGTCTGCTCCCTTGTTCCTTGTACCTTATCCCCTCGGTCTGCTATAGAAGACTTTAAATTGCCCGTATGACTCGAAAAGCTACGGAATAAAAATTTTACGGCAGAATCATTTAATTCGTTAAAGTCACTATTAGGATAATAACTTATGGGAATAACCACTTTCTCACTTGCCAGAACTAATTTGTTCTCGACTAAGTCTATAAATGCACGCATATACTTTAATTGCTGAATCCCAATTATAAAAGTGGGCTCTAACTGGTCCATCAAAAAGAATTTAAGTCTATAAACTTTAGAGCGAAAACGTATTGGAATAATCACATATTGAGTCAATGTTATTGTTTGTCTATTAACTCCTGTCCCTGTAAATTTTTCATTCATCACTTTAACAGGCACTTTCAATTTAGTATTCCAATCCAAAAACTTTCCACGATTTATAATCGAAACCGACGCACAAGTATCAATTCCTCCAACATAGTCATTCCCCAAGACGTATCCCTTTATAAACACTGCTACCAAATTATCGGAACTGTCCCTCGGTTTGCTAGTCGCATTATTAAGTTTATTTAATGTTGACCCTGAAGCACTAACATTCAAAGGATCATTCAATTGTCCAGTCAGTTTACTATCTTTTTCTCCCTTTAAAGTACTTGAACCTAACCACTGCACCTTTCTCCTCGAGGTAGTCAAGTCTTGTTGTTGTTTTAACCGCCTACGTAAATAACAGTCTTTTTCCCTATGTCTTCCACCGCAGGAATAACATTGAATAGGTTTTTTCTCAGGAATCTGGCCCATTCTAGCGATCGCCTTGTAAACCTCTACATTCTTTTGATATAATTCATAACGCTGCACTTCACTTATTAGTTCATATAAAGTTGCAGGTTTTGAATAACGGAATAGTTCGTGTTGTATTTCCGGTTTAATCCCTTTCCATACATACTCAAGTATGTCTCTATCATTACGTATACCCATACAAATAGTATAACTATCTACTATACTGTTAATATAAATAGAGGTCAACTCTGTAGGTGATTGTAACCTATCTACATAACTATGGATTAATTGCCTTTTTGCCAAAGGCGATATAAACTTGTCAAATAGTTGACCACATATCTCAATCCAATCATGAGTAATACAGAAAATATTCATTAATTCCTGATGCAAACAATTACTAGTTTTTCCTAATGCAGCTATTAATACAGACTCAACCGGAAATAAGTTCAGTTTTATTATCTTATAAACCTCAATAGCAAACAAAAACAATTTGTGGTGCTCTGTTGCATCACATTCTGGAATTTTATTTATATATTCCTGAAAACTATACTTCGCTGCATCTACGGTCAGTTTAGAAAAAGAAGTGCAAAAAGGAACGAACGGGTTACTAGTATTATGACTAGGAAATTCTTTAGTTTGTTTATTTTCAACGTCTGAATTCCTTTTCAATAGACTACCAGAACTAACACTTCCTAACAAGCACCTGCTTTGTTCTTTTTCCTGACCTACCGCAATCAGTATATCACCACCAGCTGTTTCCTGGGTCATCGCCCGCTGAGTCGTACCAGCTAACACCTGCGGGCTGTCGCTCATCGCAGTACTTCTCCCCACCCCTCTTTCTACAAACGAGGTGTTTTCCTGCAGAAATGCTAAATCCCAAACATCGTCTGTTCTATCGACAAACAATCCATGATCACCATTATCGAAATTATTTAAATTCAACTGAGAATGAGCCATAACTAACAATAAACATATAATCTTAATAACCAACATATAAATCTTGATAATTTATACAAAATACAGCTATATTAATATGGATTTTATATACGGCAGTCATATACACTGCTGTAAATGAAAACTGCAACCGAATGTTGAGATAGTCTCTTTCTTATTCTTTCAACAAAATGATAATTGATTACTGTCAATCGGTAAGGTATTTCTATACTTTTCCTTCCACTACTGCAATGTCCATATAATAGTATCAAATTCCATATAATGTACCTCATAAAACCCAACCTGCTTCTAACTGCAAAAATGTAAGCAGTATAGAAATATAATGAAGCTATTTTTTTATGTAACGTACCTACTACCCGATATAAGTTCAGACTTCGGTATCGTTCCTGGGAAAGGGAGTGTTTAAAACTCCCTCCATATTTTATAATTAATAATAAAGGCAGGTATGGGTCTATCAAAAGGAATATATATATTCTAACTGGGTTGACCAATCCCCACAAACTATCGCAAATACGATAAATTCCGTTCTCTTGTAGAAACTGTAAAGTGAATTGATTAGTATACATAAATATATCTATAAATCTAAAAACACAGTGAATTCTGATTGAGGAAAAAGAAAAACTATATCCATGTGATTTAATAGCAAATTTATATGATTAAATATCAAAATTGAGTAGATCCAACAATAACTTTGACGTTATCTTGTTCAAATAGGACCTTACAAAATAGCCCAGTAAATAAAGGACCAAAAAGGGTGTCGAGCTGAAATAATTTAGAAAAAGCTGAAAATTTCAGGATTTGTTTTTCATGTGATCTTAAATGAAATATCAAAAGTCCCCTAAAATCCCGTGTGCGCTTCATTCTCAAAATGGCGGCCAAAGATGGCGGCCGTCCGAAATGCGCATGGCTACCGATTTTAGCTTGTAACTCTGAGACTATTTAAGATATTCCAATTCTGTAAAAACACTTTTGTTCTAGAAGCTCTAATCTATAACTTTTCTTAATACTTCTTTCTCGTAAAGTTTGACAGAAAGCCACCATCTTCCATTAAAGTATAAAGTGATACAGTTTAAAAGTCCTGTTCTTGAATTGGTTGTAGAAAATCTCCAAAACCGTTAGGAATTCGCAAACAATGCTCGGAATAGTTTAGATTTAGCATTTAATTAGCTTTGTTTTAAAAAAAGAATCATCTAAATCGGAATAAAATTAGTCGAGATATTCTATGTTTTTGATTAAAAGTAGTTGGATAAAAATTAATCGCTATTAGTCCAGCACGTAAAGTTTTGAAATTCATAGTTGTGCTGGATTTATGGCATTCATGCCTTGGATTCCAAACTAAAATTTCTAAACTTTCATAAAACCTATGTGAATTTCATACCAAAGTGGCGACTAAAGAGGATCTTTGTCCGACATGTCCCCCCCCCCAAAAAAAAAACTAACAGCTAGAAAAGGGATTATTATATTTTAATTCTGTAAAAAGCACTTTTATAATGAAAAATAAAAGCCCTATTCTGTAAATTTTGTTAAGAGTAATATAATTTTAAGTACATTGAAAACAGTGGCGCCATGTTGTTATGCAACCGGTGGTGCACACGGAATAACTAAGTTTGGTTGTATATTCATAAGGATACCAAATGGTTAATTTGCATTGAGTCTACTTTTAGATGCACAACCCAACGTACAGTTATGTAGTGTGCCTCACTGATTACATACCAACAAGCCACCATTGTTGAAAATTAAGTATCCGTTTTTACATCTCATTTGAACTTCCTTGTACAGTAGATTCTTCATTGTAAATAGTCAAATAGGGAGTAAAAAGTTTTTAAAATATGTATTACACCTACCTTCTTTAATACATGAAAATTTCATGGTCTTCAGAGTCGTCAGGAATTAACATATTTGAACAAATATTTCCCCGACAATTGAAAGAAAGTTTGGAACAAGTCAGTCCTGCCTTTCTATATTCACATTTGCTGTCACAGTCTTTCTGCGTTCCGATTTTACATGGGCAAGATACAAGGTTCAGCAGATTGTGAGGAGCAGCTTTTAAGTTTATTGCACTGGAAGCAATTTACCTTCTATTAATTGCCACTGAAAACAATTTAACTTCTATTAATTGCTACCCTCATTTTGTTGGGTTCGAATCATTCCCCAATCATTAGTGTACTTGAAGGTAAACACATACATTGTGTTGAGAGGCAGCAGCACTTGTAAGAGGGAAATTTGCCGAATTGAATTTTGAGGATAGTTTTCTAGTCATTATCCTGTTGTAGGCTTATATCGAAGTTCGCCTAAAGAAATTTAATTGTGTTCTCCATACAACCGCGTAACCAATCTTTCTCCTATTTTAATGACAGTTTGGGGATCTAAATTGGGTTGGTGGAAGACTGTGACTGCATTAGATAGTTCTTGCTACTTCTGAAGAATTTTGATGGCAGCCTTTGTTGAAAAAAAGATGATGATGTGTTACACTCTGTGATAGCGTGAAGACACCCTGTGAAAGATGTCCTTCAGTGACTCTAGTTTCCTTTGGATTTTGCCAATGTGGAAGCATTTCTGTTCAATTTTGTTTGTTTTCGGCCTCACAAAGTACACTGTAGTATCTGGAATTGTTCGAGCAATTAAGATGGCCAATAAGTCAGAGTCAGTTCCTACTACTACAGCAACAAAAGTGTTTTATTTACTTAGATTAATAGCTGTGCTGACAATCAGAGCATCTACATCTCCTTCAGCTTCGTACATTGTAATGCTTGAAGAGTTAAAGTGGGTTTTGAAGAAATCAATCAAACGTCTTTTATTTTTAGAGTTCAGTAAAAAGGGTGCTTGCTCAGTAGTTACTTTCGTATTTTCATCAAATGCGATTGTAGAGACATCTTTGACATTGCTTTTCTCTGTCGTTCAACATTTTTGGTGTTATTGCCTGTTGCATAGCCATAAAAAACTGCAGCTCTGCACTGTGAAATGTGTTTCTGTACATATCGTACATATTTTTCAGAAGTATTTGCATATGTGTTAATATCGGAAAAACAACCGCATGAAGTAAGAAACCACCGTCTACAACGTAACTCAATTCTGATAGAGTTTTCATACAGGGTTCTATATGTTCTACAATGTCCACAAGTGTAAATTTTCTAGTTTTTCTAATTGAAATTTCATCAAACAAGGAGAGAGGATAAGGTGCTAGTTCATATTTTAAAAAAATGATGCATCTATTCATATGATTGCAATACCGCAGCAATTCGGCTGAACAACTAAAGTGAGTTGATGCTAATAGTTTCCTTCTTAACATTAATTGTATTGCTTGTCGCAGACACACAACCTTCTCTTCTCTTTTTCGAACTACGCTACCAAAGGTTTTACCTATCATTCGAGATAGTGATTTGACCCTATCTCTTTCGTCCTATCACAGTTAACTTTCTTACCAGTTACTAAGCCAGTTGCAATGTTGACTAGAAGGTCTTCTTGATAGGACTGTTCAAACGGGTTGTGAAGACTAAGCCAATCAGAAAGTTTTCTGATGTCTTGATCATCTGTCTCCTGACCGAAAGGTCTAGTTTCTACATACTGTTCAGACACTGACGATCACTTTTCACAGAAACTTTCTAAAGCTTCACTCACTTCCATTGTAATTGGAAAAGATAAGACCGAGCCAGCCAATATCCCGCCCATAGCTCAAGCCTCCGGAAGCTTTCATTGCCCTTATCAAACTCTGTTCAATTACCATATCTGTTGCACTTCCACTCCAAAAGCAATCCTTCCTTCGCACATCAAAGTGTCTTTCAAGTTCTTCTGGTTTCAGTTTATTTACCAATTCTTCCATCTGTTGCAGATAAAACTGTGTAGATTTCGCATAGTTCAAATGTCCTGCTGCGTAAAAGTTTGGAATCATTCATTTCACCGTATAAATATGAAAGTCCCAGTCTCCAGGACGCTCCACTCGAATATAAAGTATTATTAATCTTACTTGTTCCAAACTTTGAAGCCACAGTTCAGCTTTGACTCGGCTAGATGGGTCATAAGTATTTTAATGTCTGGATTTTCCTTTAAGTCGTTTACGGTTTTTGTACCTATGATCAACTCATCGATACTGAAACATATATTAATATCTTCAAGGTCCCTAACTAAACTGCAAATCTGTTGATGGTGCTACATAAGTCAAAAAGTGCTTAGTGCTCTCAGTGCTCTTGCATACGTAGTTCCATTTAACATGTGCACCACAGTATTTTGCGCATACAACAAGCCCCAAAGTTCTTCAATTAAAGTACCAGATAATATGTCCAACGTCACCTAAGTATGACATTAGAAGGTGAAATCCCCCCAGTCTGACAACTACTTTAGCTAAATCACTATCTTGTTGAGCAGATGTTTTATTTCCACTGCCTTCCAATACAGAAGCTGTTCAAAAGTAACGATACAAGAATCCTATCCCGCCTTCTTGCTTCCGTCACAAGTAAATAGAAAGAAAGTGTAAATTGTACAGAAATTTGATGATTTCCAGTTGAGAAAAGGAACTGCAGTTATGCTGCTCATTTCAAACTGCCGGTGGTCATAGTGATAGTGTGCATGAAACCATTCCACCCTGGCTTAGATGAATCTTTTATGAGATGCATGAGAAGTCAAACTTCTGTGGAAATTAGCAATTCGGAGATTTTGTATTATCATATTTTCTTCCGGTATCAAATTCTTTATTTCAATATTTAAAAGTTCATTGTTTGTTGGTTTGTTATAAAATTTAATATCCCTTCCAGCAAGAGCGGATACCATAACTGCTGAAGGCAGTGCAGCACGTTGTATACGAGAATCTTGTCTATTTATTTTAGGTGTGCATATTTTAATCCCACCCATACTGTGGAAAGTACCGTGGCCATCTAATGTTCTCGCTGCATTATCAAAAACAAACTGAATCAAATTTTGAGAATGATCGGTTTGGATTGGAATAATAGAAGACATTCTAGAATATTCATATCTTCTAGATAGCTGGCTGATATTCCAAAACTATGCAAGTATATCTATCTATATATTGACGAAATCCATAGTATCGCAAACAGTAAACTCCAGTTGCTAGATGGATTGGTGATATACACGTACGAGGCCGACATATTGAAATAATTGAATGGCAGATCATGATATACATCCGAGATAACATATTTGAATCACCTTTCTTACTTCTAGTTACATTTTCAACAAAAAAAAAAATTAATAATTGTGGATCCTCGGGAGTAACTTTTCCAATGAAGGAATTGCTTCTTTCTAGGTAGACGCGATACGAATGCATTGTTGATGCTTCTATTTTTAGACATGATCTGCTTTTCTTTTCTTGTTTGCTTCATTCTTTGAGATAAGAAGGCAGGGGTTTGCTGTTTACTTTCATACCACTATGAACCACATTAGTTTAAAATTTATGTATGTTTAGAATATAATAATATATAGACTACCAGCTGTTACGCCAATGATGTTAAGGGTGAGTCTACTGAATACATATATATGCAGTACTTTATTTCTGCTACTAAAAAAAGGAGATTTAAAGGAACACAGTATGGACAATGGGGTGACAAGAAAGCAGCTCTGTCCACCTATATTTTTCAAAAACGTCGAATTTCTCGACTAATTGTATTCCGATTTGGATGATTCTTTTTTTAAAACAAAGCTAATTAAATGTTCAATTTAAACTATTCCGAGCATTGTTTGCGAATTCCTAACGGTTTTGGAGATTTTCTACAACCAATTCAAGAACAGGACTTTTAAACTGTATCACTTTATACTTTAATGGAAGATGGTGGCTTTCTGTCAAACTTTACGAGAAAGAAGTATTAAGAAAAGTTATAGATTAGAGCTTCTAGAACAAAAGTGTTTTTACAGAATTGGAATATCTTAAATAGTCTCAGAGTTACAAGCTAAAATCGGTAGCCATGCGCATTTCGGACGGCCGCCATTTTGAGGATGAAGCGCACACGGGATTTTAGGGGACTTTTGATATTTCATTTAAGATCACATGAAAAACAAATCCTGAAATTTTCAGCTTTTTCTAAATTATTTCAGCTCGCGGTCCTTTATTTACTGGGCTAAAAAGCCTGAAGGGCTGGTTACTACATATCACCTTAAATATATATATATATATATATATATATATATATATATATATATATATATATATATATATATGCAAATTGGTCCCAATTATCTGACAATTTAAATATTTTAAACAATAGCGATATAATATGTAAATTTTACAACTTACCAATACTGCAGATTAAATAAGTACGTAATATATGAACACTGTGCCAACTTACTTGCTTCACACTTAACAACACCAAAGATTTTAATTTAAATATCACATCTTTTAATTTTTTCCACACATAACTATAACTTTTGAGAAACGTATACCATATGGAACTAGGATGAATTACACATATGTTGAATACACAAATAAACAACCATGCACTTAACTTTTATGCTTATATTATGTTTTATAGATTTAACTTCCATTCCATATCACAAACGTAGACCCGAAGGTAACCATGAACTAGTACAGTAATTCGACGTAATCCCTTATCAAGGTCTGATGTTCCCAGTTTGAAAAATAGCTTCATTATAACGCTTGCCTGTTATACACCAAATCATGTATAGGATAGTTCATCATAACGCCGCTAATGGCGCTACTAGTTTTCCACTAATCGTAACAGGAATTTTTTTTTCTGAATAAACATGTAAGTCATTACAATACGTAAAGTTAATTTGATTTTCTTTCCTCGTGAGAGATACAGATTTACATTTTGAAACATTCAGGACTAATTTATTCGTATCACACCACATTTGAATACTCTCTAAATCTTGTTGAAGTTTCACGCAGTCATCAATTAAACCTACTTTGGAGTATAATTTGAGATCGTCGGCAAAAAGAAGAACTTGAGAAGTTTTAGAGCTATTAACTGAGACTAGATTGTTAATAGAGTAATCCGTTATCATGTTAATGGGAAACTCGACTTTAATGGTGACTCTCTGTCAGTGGTGCGTGCTGCTGTTTCCGATCGGGGAACAGATCATGAGTAATAATACACACCTTAACATTGCCAAATATAATGTAGTAGTAGCATGCGTTTAACATACGAAACATCATGTTCAGTGTTTCCTGGAGGCTGTACCGTTTCCTTCCATATTATCACTTCACGAATTCTTACATAATCATCCGTTTTCTATATGTTATAATGATATAATCGTAGAATGTTAGACTATATTTAATTGGTATACATGCTTAGCCAGTATGATCTATGAATCATGGAAATCATTGTTTCTACCCTTGTTATTTAGTGAGGTAACATTCTAACAAACAGAGGTAATTGAAAATTTCATGCATTAATTCGTTAAACATTTCCTCTGATACAGAGCTGCTTAGGTCATTTTTCATTATATTCTAAGTTTTAACAAACGTAATTCCGTTCAACAAACAGTTTACAACATTCTAAGCATATATCGAAATCAAACACAGCAGCTCAATGTAGTTGATTGAGCTCATTGTACGTGTTTTCCCTTTTTATGTCTCTTATGTACTATTCCAGCTTTGCTAATGAAAACCGTTGACACTAATCATTGTCTTTTTCGGTATATTTTTACATTTTAATTAGCTTTAAGTATTTGATAGCGGTGTTGTTAATGAACTTGGCTGTTAGTTCTCGTGTACTGGGATGTCTTTACCTAGTACTTCGATGGAGATGGTATTGAGACTATTCATGACACCAACTATTTACATAAAAATTGATCATTGAATTCTGATGTACTGATCATGCCTTTTCAGTAATAAAATAAAAATGACTAATATGGTAATTTACCACCTGATGAACAGTTAGCTAACCAGATGATGCTTGCTACTTAGAAAATACGTAGTGTAAGTTTATATTTTTGTTTCAAATTTTGTAATGTGACAGGTAGACCTGTCATTTAGAATAAGTGCGCATATAATAAATCCAATGAACCGAAAGGACTCGATTTATTACCCCTCACGAAAACACTTGAACAAATGTGGATTTTATTAAATTCTGCTTTTCTCAGGAGATAATTATTTATAACTCTTTCAGTCAAGTTTGTGATGGTGTCAACTCGTTAATGGATAAGGGCGATCTTAACGACGAGCATCTATAGCCCATATCTCATAAATTGAAGAAAATGTTTGATGTTTTGTCTACAGATAGCTGTAGCGATTATCTCAGCCAAATTTGCTAGTGGAGCCACACCGTTAACATATTAATGACTAGTTATCTATAGACCGTATCCAATACATGTAAGACAATTTTCGAGTTATCTCGGCCGAATTCGTTAATGCAGCCAATATGTCAACAACTTAATGAATTGTTACCCATGGACACATGTGTTCTGTGTTACTCAGAGCTTATCTTCTTCCTTCATCTTTATAAATCTTTCTTCTCTTACTGAAGTTTAGTATACTGTGGAAAAATTTCTCAAAATGATAGTTGAGTGATTTGTCTATTTTCGCATTTGGATATTTTGTCCATCTAAGAATTTGTCAATTTTGGCATTGCCCGTAATGATAATGGATTGTATATTTGAAGTTTCACGTTTGGAACATTTCTCTTAGTCTAGATCCCCCAATAAATTAAATAATTAATCAATAAGTACAAGAAATAACCAACTCAATTCTTCTAACTATTAACCTCCTGATTTCACACTTAAAGCAGAAATAAAATATTGTGTGTTAAAGCTTACTAGCAATACGATGCCTTAGTGAGCACTCTCTCCTGTAGTTTTGCTGTGTGTAACTTTAATGTTGTAAGTTATCTGAAGAATAATACAAGGAAACGACATGAACCTGTCAACGGGACTTCCTAATCAAACCTAGTATGTTCGATAAATATAACAAAGATATGTTCATGCACAAAACCTTTGGTGCCATGGACAAGGGAGTAAGTCCCTTGGGCCCATTGACCCTGTTAATATACAGAAAATCGTAGACTCGCAGTGAAGTAGCTATTGCATCAACACTATTCATTAGAAACATTGTTGTTTTAGAGTTCATTCTCTTCAGCATGAACCGGGAAAATTGGGATACTATCGGAAAATTTCCTCCAGAAATCCTTTCCATCAACTTTCGATCTCTCTGAAGTAGCTCCGTGTAAAAGCACATAACCCAAAGGTATCTGAAAAATAGTATAGGGGATAAGAAATGTGTGTACCAATGAAATGTGTCTACCAAGTTCTGTATTGATAGACGGAACAGATATGAGGAAAAAGCTTGTATACGAATACACGATTTCGGCTCATACCAAACGTGAAAATCCAAAAGTACACTTCCATTATCATTACGGACAATGCCAAAATGGACAAATTCTTAAATGGATAAAATATCCAAATGTGAAAATGGACAAACACTCAACTATCATTTTGACAATTTTTTCCACAGTATAGTAAATTTCAGAAAGAGAAGAAAGATTTATTAAGATCAAGGAAGAAAATATGCTCTGGTTAACACAGTATACAGGGTTTTGTGAAATGTGTCCCTATGTGGATAATAGTCACTGTTACTCATTAAGATGTTGACGTATTGACTCCATTAACGAATTCGGCCGAGATAATCGTTATACATATCTGTTGTAAAAATATAACTCGAAAATTGTCTTACATGAATTGGATATGTGCTATAGATATCTAGTCGTTAATATGTTAACGGTTTGGCTCCGCTAGCAAATTTGGCTGAGATAATTGCCTCAACTATCTGCCCCAAAAGCATCAAACATTTTCTTCAATTTATGAGATACGGGCTATAGATACTCGTCGTTAAAATCGCCCTTATCCGGTAGTCCATTAACGAGTTAATTCCATTATAAACTTGGCTGAAAGAGTTATTCTAGTTATCTGCTGAGAAAAGCAGAATTTTAAAAATCCACATTTGATCTAGTGTTTCCATGAGGGGTAATAGAAGGACGAACTAAAATCCTATAAACTTATGAGTCTCTCTGGATGATAACAACTATAAAGTGTTGTAAAGATAGTAAAGAGGTGGTGAGAAGTCTGGTTTCTTCCGAATAAGATACAGTAGAAACAAACATAACGAAGAACCAGAGAAAGTTGTCCGTTTGAACTGTTCCTACCAGTGTGTTGCGCATAGTGGAATTTAGTACACCAAACACGACCCGCTCGGGAGAGTAATACTCCCGGAAGTACGTTTTTTCGCGCGCTACTCTAGCCAGCTGTTTTACGCGCTATCCTAGTCAGTTGTTTTAGGTTTGTCACAAAATCTATATCATTTAGTACAAGGGGAACAAAACGAGCCTTATATTATGGAGTACAAGGGCAAGAAAACGAGCCCTGCGGGGCTTCTAACCCGTTCCTACTATTACTACTACTTATCTGCACAAAAGTAAGTAAATCACATTTTTGAGTATTATTTTCGTATTATTTTAATTTAAAAAGTGTTATAAAAAGGTAAAAAAAAAATATTAGGGCCGGGTTTGAACTCACGCCAAAAGAGATTTTCGTTACTAGCATATAGCGCTAGCCCACTCGGACACGAAGACCGACAACAAGGAATTCGTCTGAATTCTGTTATTTGAATGCAACGTGGTAAGACATAGATAACGCCAACCAATCAGAACTGTGTTTTCCGTTCCTACTTCCGGGAGCATTACTCTCCTGAGCTAGTCCTCACCAAACAATTCAGTCTACTTCTTTAATTTTAATTTCATAACGGATAAAGGAATTTGTTCAACATTTTTCTAGAAAAATTTTTCTGATATATTTTTTGATAAAAATCAGGAAGACTTAGTTTCCATACTGCTAGTTAAACTTGTTTAAATAAGACAACGATGCAGTGGCGTATTTTATGGGCAACCGAGGCTACCGGCAGTAGCCCTGCAACATTAATAAAGATAGTTAGTATACTACGTATAAATTAATTAAAAATAACACGTTTACAGTGTATTATCTTCTTTTCATGCTACTAGATTCTCTATATTTTCGCAAATATGAATACGTACTAAGGCAGCTGTTAACACTTAGAACGCAATCTGTCTCACTTTTGTAAACACGGATGATTTCTCAACTCCTGAGAAACCATAGTCGTCTGCCAGCAGAGAGACATGTGTAACTGGTTGCATGCCCACGTAGGTTCCCTCGTAACAATATACTAGCGAGGCACGGGATGGCAACGAAGCAGGTAATCTCTCCGTGGATCGGTTTCTGTAGGCCGAACGAGTAAGTTGAAGTTAAGAACAATGACATGGCAGCCATATTGGGCTAACTGAGAATTTCGGGGCATCATTTTGTAGCGCTTTGCGTGAACACAATGACGTATTTGTATTTACTTTGCGATTCTTGTTGTTGCCATTACTTATTGTGTTATTTGCATTGAATTGAATCCGCTGTTTTTGCACCAACCATTACGAAATGAGGTTCCCAGTCAGTATTGTAGATTGGAGAACGTGTTAACCTCTATTACTCTGGTGAGCATTGTGAGTAACGTCAAACGGAAAAAATTAAATGTTCCGAATAAAATAATCTATTTTAATTTTTTTTACAAAGTAAATTGATTATATCACGTTTATTGTAAGGATAATCTCAATACACTAATGGATTTAAGACCAAATAGCGAACTCACTATCCATATTTCGTGATGCAAATTGATAAACGAAAAATATTATATGGAATAACCGAGCATATTCGGTAATCGTTTGCGTTAACATAACGCAAAATTTGTGATTTATGTAGCGATAATGAACATTACGTTGCTATACTCAGATTTTTTGGAAGATTGGTACGGAATGACAACCAACGTCAGTAACAGAGCGACTCCTGAGGGAAGTGACATTGGTAAAAATTCACATTTTATGAATGAAATCCACGAGAAGTTAACGGTGCAAATGTATGATGGCATTTCATTTACGGTGGAAAATATTAAACATCTCAAAGCAAAAGTTGAAACAAAAATCACCAATCACTTTATGTTCATTGTTATGCATACTTTATTATTATTATTATTATTATTATTATTATTATTATTATTATTATTATTATTATTATTATTAGTAATAATAATAATAATAATAATAAGAAGAAGAAGAAGAAGACGAAGAAGAATAAGAATAAGAATAAGAATAAGAATAAGAATAAGAATAAGAATAAGAATATACAAGGTCAGTGGTAGCATATGCCTTCAAGCTAGTATACACCAATGCAACGACAAACAGGTGAGTGGTACCTGTTTCAGATTCATGATTGCGGAAATTTCGTTTTCGACAGAATGAACTAACCTGTGTATGATAGATGGACTGAAATCGAGTCCTTTTGGTTCACTGGATTTTATTATACACACACTTATTCTGAATGACAGGTCTACCTCTCACATTACAAAATTTGAAACAAAAATATAACCTTACATTATGTATTTTCTAAGTAGTAACCATCATCTGGTCAACTAACTGTTCAACAAGTGGTAAATTACCATATTAGTCATTTTTATTTTATTACTGGAAAGGCATGAGCAGTACATCAGAATTCAATGATCAATTTTTATGTAAATAGTTGGTGTCATGAATAGTCTCAATACCATCTCCATCCAAGTACTAGGCAAAGACATCCCAGTACACGAGAACTAACAGCCAAGTTTATTAACAACACCGCTATCAAATACTTAAAGCTAATGAAAATGTAAAAATATACAGAAAAAGACAACGATTAGTGTCAGCGGTTTTCTTTAGCAAAGCTGGACCAGTACATAAGAGACATAAAAAGGGGAAACACGTTCAATGAGCTTAATCAACTACATTGAGCTGCTGTGTTTGATTTCGATATATGCTTAGAATGTTGTAAACTGTTTGTTGAACGGAATTACATTTGTTAAAACTTAGAATATAATGAAAAATTACCTAAGCAACTGTGTATCAAAGGAAATGTTTAAGGAATTAATGCATGAAATTTTCACTTACCTCTCTTTGTTGCAATGTTACCTCATGAAATAACAAGGGTAGAAACTTTGAACATTGCAACAGATAGATACATGATTTCCATGATTCACAGATGATACTGGAAATCGATCAGTCGCATACTTAATCAAGTTGCCCAACCTCTCTTGTGCTAGTTAGTGTGCCAGCGAATATCAAGTGTTGCAATACGCATTTGGGAGCAAAGCACACATACACCACTTAGAGGTCGACGGAAGTTTTCACTTTCGAAGGGCTAACTTGCTTTTTGAACTTCATCTCATCATCTTGTTCATCTTTTTCATCATCTGGGTTTCTTCCCTCGGCAGCTTCATTACGATGGCGGACTCTAGCAACCCTAACGGACAATCGAATCTCGGTAAACATATTGGCTTATCCGCTATAGTTTCTTCAAATCTAGGTACACAGTCTGCACAAACGGCACCCGTAGCACTTTCTAACCGCACTCGGCACTTTTCTTGGGGAAGTCAATCAATACCATCTGTATCTAGAGAAAGGCATCCATCTTATAGTTCTACACAGTCAGCGAAACGCATACGATCACGGTCTCCAACGGTGTCAATGGATGTAGAACTCATTCCACAGCATAACAATATTGCTACTGGGGTTCAAGGTACATCCTCAATGCAGTCGAATATCGATCCCCTTTATCATTTCATACTTACAGACTACGACACAAAGTACACCAATCCAAACTGATTTTTCTGTAAATCATGAAATATGTTCCACGGGTACGGGATACTCTGGTCCTAATTGTTCCCACTAAAAACGGCCACATACTGAAATCTATAGGTCCGAATTTTGGAATTAGTATCCGCAACAAAGCCTCCTACGAAATCTTCGGCAGAAAGGCTAAACTACCAAAGCTGATGGACAAGCGGCAGAAACAACCTCCACCACCTCGGAAACCACCATTTCTATCAATCGTTATTAGAGGTGTCTCTCCAGAGCTTACCGATGCAGAAATCCAAGAGGAATTAAAGCAAGAAGGGATCTCAGTGGATAAATGCATTCGTATTAGGAATAATAATGGTCTGACGTGCATCGTCCGTGTACTTTCTAAGCAACAGGACACTATTGATTACCTGTTACGTTTCGGTGCACCCATTTACAAGAAAATACATCGTGTAGAACCATCTAAAACACAAGGACCATTACCTATTCGCTGCGAAAAATATCAGATATACAATGATCACATTACATCAGCTTGTTCTAATCAATCTAAGTGCGGATATTGTTCGGGGCTACATGAAACCAAAGCTTGTCCCAACTTACGAGGACCACCTAAATGTAACACCTGTGGCAATGGGGATCACCCTACATATAGCTATCGTTGCAAAGCGAAGCCAGTACCGAAACCAGAACACCCGGAACTAACAGTACCACTAAAAACTCAACCTAACCAACTCAACCAACAACTCAACCTAACCAATCCATCTTACCACCGATAACAGTCGAAGATCTTCTTCACTACATCAGTTTGGTGCTTCAAAATATGTTTCCCTTTCAGCGAGCCAATATCCTTCACCACATTATCGCAGTCGCAAAATCAATATTTCACATCAGTCTCCATGCAACATATTCTAACAATTATGTTCATTTTCACATTGGCTCACTGGAAACTGCTGTTTAACACAATCCGCATAGTATTCTTCATTATGGGTATTACTTTCTTATTTGTTAACATTCGATCCTTTTTGCAGCATAAACTATTATTAGAATCACTGTTGTTGCAGGAACATATCAATGTCTTTGCACTTAATGAAACTGCTTTAAAACCAAGCATGCCAGCCTGCATTCCGGGCTATCAATTACAACGCCATGACTATCATGATCACCTAGCTCGTGCGCAAGGAGAAGTTGCAATAGGCTTTTCTCCAAAATATCCAGTAAGATCGTACAAACCGCCAGCTTTCAGTACTTTTCCGGAATATCTCCTTTACTCCATATACTTTACATCTATAATCATAACTTTTAGTAGGATTTATATTCGTCCACGTCAACCTATCCCGCTAGAATATTTCCGATACATTGCCAATAATTATCGAAATATTCATATCATGGCGGACATTAATATACATAGTAGAAGTGATCGTGAGAAAGCAGATTTTCAACAGTATTTAACTAACAATCTCCATCTTCATCTACATGTCCTTCCATCGCACACTAAACCTGTCAGTCAGACCACGCCTGACGTTGTTATTACTTCTCTGAATCTTCTTTCAGACTGTCAGCTAGAAGTTTTGGACTCGGTTGGGAGTGATCATCATCCAGTAAAACTCACACTAACTCGAGGGCAACGACCACGCCATGAAATCACCCCTCATCATATTCCGAGATATGATAAGGCTAACTGGCCTCTTTTCCAGAAGGATCTTGATCGCATTCTTCATTGTGAAACGCCTCCAACTAATGAAACTGAGTTAGTTTCCTGTGTTACAACTGTCACTAAAGTCATCCAAATTAGTGCTCAGGACCATATTCCAACAGAGCAAGTGCACCCACACAGACCGAAATTACCGCCAACCTACATTTCACCTATACAGGAAGCTCGAAAACATCTTTGAGAATACTATAGGACTGGGAATGATTCATATTTAGGCCTACATCATCAATGGCAAAGAGCGGTTCGTAACTATCTTGTTGCGTATAAACGTAGAAACTGGATAAAAACTTGTAACAGCTTATCCGAGGAAGCTCATCCTTCTCGCTATTGGAAGAGGTTTCATCAGCTTGTTGGCAAAAGCACTACAATAACTTACCCTCTCATAACAGATGGCACTCCTCTCTATTCTGACGCAGAAAAAGCAAATGCATTTGCCGCCCAGTTACAGGCCGTTTTTAGACTATCAGCTGCTTCCAAACGTTGTGAACGGACATATATATCTTGTCTTCCTGCCTTACAACTTTCCACGGAGCACGTCATTGACCCAGACCTTCCTCTTACTTCAACCATCACAGTCGATGAACTCCATACGGCACTAGCACGGAAAAGAAATATAGCACCTGGGATCGATTCGATTTCTTACCGACATATCAAAGAAGCCCCGTCATCACTACTGCTACTCCTAGTAACAATATACAATTTCATCCTTAAAACTGGTTTCTAACCTTCAGATTGGAAAGTCTCCAAAATTTTCATTTTTCACAAACCTAATAAACCTGTACATTCAGTATCCTCTTACAGGCCCATCCAGCTCACCTCAGTATTCAGTAAGCTACTAAAACAAATTATCGTTTGTCGACTCCATAAGTATCTTGAAACGACTTCTCTGTTACCTATCCATCAGGCGGGCTTTCGCCCTGGATTTTCCATAAATTACCAGCTACTTCGTCTCGGCACAATAATTACTAATCAATATAACAAAGCTTTACCATCATGTCTTATTCTCATGGATTTAGAGAAGGCGTTCGATAAGGTTTGCCATTATAGCCTCATTAAAAAATTACAGTCGTTCAAACTTCCCGTGTGCTATCTCAGGTTAATATATTCCTTCATTTCAAATCGTATTGCTTATGTTACAGTTGGTACAGCCCTCTCTTGGCCGATTTTTCCCCTAACTGGTGTACCACAAGGATAAGCTATCAGGCCTTTATTATATATCCTTTATGCGTCCGATATCCCTTCTGTACCACGCAACGTCTTTATTTTTTAATACGCTGACGATACAGCCTTTCTTGCACTCGTTAAAACTGTGCATCAGCTTAACATTGCTTTACAAGCAACACTCGATAATTTCGTCAAGTGGTGTAAGAAATGGCACTTAATGATCAACTCCGAGAAAACACAAGTTCTAGTATTTTTACCGCCTAAATGTTGTTCCAAAATCCATAGAAACCCAACTCGCTTGAGCGTAAGTGTTGATGGGTACCCTGTACGCCCTTCCACCGCTGCTACCTACCTAGGCTTGATTTTCGATTCAAAGCTCAGCTGGAATGCTCACTTGAAAAAACTGACGGACAAAGCCAATCTTAGATTAAATCTTTTGCGACGCCTCACAGGAACAACTTGGGGACTAAAAGTCGATATATTGCTACATACTTACAAAACATTCTTCCGTCCGATCCTTACTTTTGGGCATATCGCTTGGTGCAATGCTTCTGTTTCTTTCTATGAAATGCTTAGCATCCTGGTACGACATGCTATTCGACTGGCGTATCGAATTAAACTTCCATATCCGACGTGGCGCACGAATGAATACATAGACTTTCCAAGGATCACCGAGCATCTCGCACAACTTCGCCTTAGGTACATAACCTCTCGCATCCAAACAGGCCATCCGCTTTTCGTGGATATACTTCACACTGACGCACTTACCGACGCAGCATACCGATACAAGCACTCCCCATTAAATATCTTCGTATCTATGTATGTGAAACACGAACATCTTCCTGCGGCTGAAAGGGAAATATATGAAGTATATGTCATTAATAATCATCTTCCTCATCTCTTTCCATCTTAACACATATATCCTCATCACTAAGAAGAGCTTCCCAATGTGTTCATTAGTCCCGAGCCGCCCCAGGACAGAAGATTGACCCTGCATCTGTCTTACTAATATAAATCTGTTTGTGACGTGTAAGCACTTCACCTCATTTTCATAATCATCATTAATATTTATTCTATTATATTTCTTATGTACTGTAATTCCTATTAGTATCCTAGTACCTCAAACACACACACACACACACACACACACACATATATATATATATATATATATATATATATATATATATATATATATATATATATATATATATATATATATATATGCACTTTTCTGTTATTTTTTCCAGAAATAATCTATAGATTTATTTTGCATTTACTACTCTTTTTTTGTTCATGATTACTGTACTTTCCCATATATCATTACCTTCGAATCAATAGAGATACTTTGAACTCCATGTCAAAGAGAGGGCGTAACCGTCTAATGGCTGAGAGTAGGAACTTATTTTATAATGATAAAACTAAATTTGATGAATAAAGGTTTCAATGTTACCCTATTCCCGTACCCCTAAAAAAACCGATCAGTCACAGTGCTGGCTAAGTATGTATACAAATTAAATATAGTCTAACGTTCTACGATTATATAATTTACGCTATAGAAAACGGATGATTATGTAAGAATTCGTGAAGTGATAATATGGAAGGAAACGGTACAGCCTCCAGGAAACACTGAACATGATGTTTCGTATGTTAAACGCATGCTACTACTACGTTATATTTGGCAATGTTAAGGTGTGTATTATTACTCATGATCTGTTCCCCGATCGGAAACAGCAGCACGCGCCACTGACAGAGAGTTACCAATAATGTCGACTTTCCCATTAGCTTGATAACGGATTCACTCTATTAACAATCTAGTTTAAGTTAATAGCTCTATCTGTGGATAGAGAAAACAAAATTAGTACATTCGCTTTACTGCAAGTAGTATGGGCTATAAATAGACAACGTCAAAATCTCCGTTCTTTATTAATAAGTTACCAAACTGTCTTCACTAACAAACTAAGGAGAAGTCATCGCTGTTGAAAACAGAATACGAATATTCGATCACATGTGTTGGGTATGGGCTAAAGAAAGGCGCCGTTAAAGTAGTCAATATCTGTGAATATATTAAAATAAGGTTTCCATTAACAATCACAGCTGAAATAACCGCTTTAGCTAACTGTTTCAAAGAAAAATTGACTCACAGTCAAATGGGAGTTACAAAATAGAAACTATCAATGCTTTAAATGTAAATATTGGGTGTTCCAAATATTTGAATATTCTGTTTAGTTATATATTATTATCGTATTTTGCAGAAATATCATAAATACCTTAATATTATTGAATCTATATCTATCTATGTACAAATGTATCATTAGCGGCTCGTAGTCTGTACAAGCACCGGTTACAATGTTGCAATATCAAAGGTATGTAGGTACGCGCAAGTGTTCCCCTCCCCCAGCATTCTTGAGTCTTATCCAAAAAAAAAAATCAGGAAATATGAAGGGGAAAGTCTTTTAAGCTCTATTTGTATATTGTTTATTAAATTATTTCTCTTATATTGATTTAATATATAAGCCATTTCCTTTTTTTCAAAGAACCACTATCAATGTACGTTTATACACGATTTATATACAAAACCTCTACACTCATGTTATTGAACACGAGATAAATCGAATATATACCGTACTATGTGCTGTAAGCCATGAATGATGGCGTTAATCCGAAAAGAAGAAAAAAAGCAAGAAAATTGCAGGCACGCAGTTAAACAAAATTATTTAATTATATAAACTATGCATTATTTTAGAATGGAAGGTCTTTCTTCGATATTTTGGCTTCAAATTTTTCTATGACTTTATTGAAATCTGAAATGCTGCTCGCCAAATTTCTCTGAATAGAAAGCATCGCTAACGCAAATATTTTCAGCTTTATTTTCTTTAGGATCCAGAAACACCTCTCTCCTCCGATAATATGCATTTTGTTAGCATTTCTTTGTATAAATATACGGTACGATAAGTCCATTTTCAGAAACTAGGTATTTTTGTCTGTAAAGAAGCATGAAATCTAAGATGTTTTCCTTCGAAAAGGAACAAAATAGTTTATCATTCCAGCAAATTAGGCTAAGGAAGACAGATGAGTATTGGAAGTGAATGATTTGATATTAATTTATGCTCTCCGCCGGAAATCGAACACGGAATCATGTGCACGAAAGACTCAGAGCTAGGAATTAGACCAGTAGTAAGACATTTTCTTCTTCGAGACTCGATCGACCCCCACCCCACCAAAATAGGATTTTTTTTTAAAAATAAAACTTATCCCTAGAATTTTCAGGGATGCGGCACAGGATCGACACGGCACAGGATCGACACGGCATACGACCGACAATTCAGCTCAGAAACCTGTTTCGGTCCTGTGCCGTGTCGATCCTGTGCCGTTTCGGTCCTATGCCGTGTCGATCCTATGCCGTGTCGATCCTGTGCCGTTTTGCTCTCACGCCGCTGCTCTGAAATAATTTAACTTTTAATCATGTGCCTAAAAAAATAATATTTTTATTATCTGTTTAATCTTTGCTCTTACAAATTATAAACTCCTGTCGATTCTATGCCTGTGCAAGTTATATGCATAGAATACGTACGATCGAAACGGCATAGAGCCGACACGGCATAGGATCGACACGGCACAGGATCGACACGGCATAGGACCGAAACGGCACAGGATCGACACGGCATAGGAACGAAACGGCACAGGATCGACACGGCACAGGATCGACACGGCACAGGATCGACACGGCGCAGGACCGAAACGGCATAGGACCGAAACAACGCACGATCATCCCCACTGCGTAGTATCTATAAAACCAAATATTTATTTCTCATAAAAGCAATCAGAGACCTGTCAATTGATTTTAAAATATAAGAATTATAAGATATTTACTATATGAATATTAATAATTGTGAGTGACAAAAGAATGATAGTGCTAAATGGACAAAATATAATTTCTTGTGTGCTTGGTCAAAAGCATTTCTATATGTATGGAATACTTATATTTATTATTATTATTATTATTATTATTATTATTATTATTATTATTATTATTATTATTATTATTATTATTATTATTATTATTATTATTACGTTTTAACTCGTTTTGAAATCATGGCCTGATTCCACTAGAAAGCGAAAGCCATGAGAAATGTAAGCTAAGTAGTAATATGGAATACTTTTAATGTTGCTCACTAGAGGAAACATGCTCGCATGTCTTCTCGTCTCGATATCGAGACCACAAGAGACTTTTTTAATAAGAAGCTCAGTTGGGAAGTAATAACTGAGCCGATGGCTCGAGCCGGCTCGCTCGGGGTGAACCATCGGCTCGAGCTGGCTTGGTTGGATGAACCATCTGCTCGGTTCGGCTCATCTGGGCCGAAGGCTCTTGCTGACACGGTTCGGTGAGCTGTTGGCTCGGCTCACTTCTCGGTTCGGGTCCATAGTGAGTGAGCTGTGAGCCCAGCTGCTCAAGTTGTTTACAATTGTAAACCCGGGCCGAACAGTTTTGAAGATATTTGGCCAGTGCCCTATAACTTTTAACAATGTTTGGCTCGAGCCCGAATACTCAACCTAAACCCTCAACCCAAATTCACAAGCTCGTGAACAATATCCTTGACTCCTAGAATTCACGACTACCGAGGTTAGCAATCAACTAGTTTTTTAGTATTCAAACACAGACCGCGTTTCTTTCATATTTAAACACAGTGTTGTTATAATTATAATTATAATTATTATTTATTATTATTAATAATATTAATAAAAGTTGTACTAGTAGTAGTACTAGTATCATTGATAACCTATATTGTCTATGCAAGATACTTGAAGAGAATACTCGAAACTACAAACCAGATTTGGTTCGACTCGACCCGAATTCGAGTCGAGTTGGAGGAAATTTTTCGAATCGCGTTCAAAGATGTCTGTTTTTAGTCGAATCGAGTTTCAAAGAATACTCGCTCGTACTCACTCGTGCCCATCGTAGGATGACCACATTCTAACAATCGAAAAGTAGGACACAAGTATAATAGTACTGTATATGATATCTTACTGCGTCGGCAATACGCATATCATTATTTCAATTAATGTTAACCTTAAGTTAATGAACATTTTTGTTAAGAAGAAGCACTGAACAAAATTATTAAAGGAATTAAACACAACTCCAAATGCTTTGATGAATAACAAATTGGTTTATTTTATGAACGTACAGTCAAAGTTCGTGTTGGGCTAAATAATAATAATAATAATAATAATAATAATAATAATAATAATAATAATAATAATAATAATAATAATAATAATAATAATAATAATAAATTTCGAAGCGTGGTATTATTTTAAGAAATGAAAGAAAATTTAGACCGGCACAAAGGAACTTCTATTTAACTTGGTTAGCATCACTGTCATAAGTTCAATAAGAAACCTTTCCTACTTTACCGATATCTCAACAAGGCCTTCTCAGTAAAAGCGATGTATTGTAAAAAATGGTTTGTTGATTGTTCTCCATCCCTAGTCTTCTGAGGAGTGTTAAAAAACACAGCGGTTCATCATTCAGGAAAAGAGTGTGTTTGATTCAAAATATTGTGAATAAAGAATGAAACATTAAGATATTGCAAATAAATTAACTCTGGACATTTCGCAGGACATTTTAAAGAAGAAGGATATTTCTCGATTTCCTAGACATCTTCGCAACACGCAGGACAGCTCTTTGAAAAACAGTACTGTACTGCGAAAATCAGTACGTCTGGTTACCCTAGCCCATCCCTACGAGTAACGCAGTATGGCATTTTAGCCAATGTTACCTTATATGAAAATATTCATAACTTATAGCTGTCAAGTAAAAATGTGTCCTTGCATTTACATAAAGCAATTCAGAAAGGGCAATAATAATAATAATAATAATAATAATAATAATAATAATAATAATAATAATAATAATAATAATAATAATAATAATAATAATAATAATAATAATAAAGCGATAGTAATAGTAGTACGGAAAATTGAAGTGATAACATTTGTTCACATATTCTAAGTTTCAGACCTAAAAGTAACGCGTTACTTTCGAAGTAAAGTAACAGTTACTTTTTGGGGGCAAGTAACGCGTTACATTTTAGGAAAAAGTAAAGTAACTTGTAACGCGTTACATTTTTACATGTAACTTACCCAAAACTGTCCATGGGAAAATTGTTCACTGCTCGGGCCAAGATTGTTTCTGACTGTCGACAGATGGATGCCGTTTATGGCAGACCTTTGCCTGAAGTACTGCCCAAAGTTTGTAGTCCAACGGGTTAAGATCCGGGCTGCTAGAAGGCCAATCAGTGGTAGAAATGAAGTGAGGGACGTTCCGCGCCAGCCAGTCCTAAGTTGGTTTCGCTGTGTGGCCTGGAGCGGAATCCTGTTGGAAGGTCCACCTTTCTCCAGGGAACATGGTAGCAGATAGTGGTTACACTATAGGTGTTAGCACTGTGTCCTGGTATACCTTGGTAGATGTTTTAACACCTTGTTCGCAAAAATACAGCTGGGTTGTGCTTGAGTAGCTCACTCCCCACCAAACCATCACTGAGGCAGCATGATGTGTTGGGTGTCATCCAGAAGTCCTAAACGGCAGAACTCCTAAAAATATAGGCACTAGACCTGAATTTTAGTACTTCTGCAGTTTAGAACTTGTGGCACGGTATGATTTTTAGGATTTCTGCCGTTTAGGACTTGTGCCGCGATATGATTTTTAGGACTTCTGGCGTTTAGGACTTCTGCCCTTTAGGACTTGTGCCGTTTAGGTCTTGTGCCTTTTTCATTCACTTCCTTTAGTTCTGAAATTCGCCACCACCCCACGAAATTGCGACGATGCAGCAACTAGTTGGCAATAATGTCACGAACGTAGCTAATTCCAACAATAACAGCTATATTTGTACTACTAAGATTATTATTATCACTATCTGTTCTGCACTTATACGTGAATTACATAATACAACTTATTTCATTCTAAGAATTAATTACATAATTAGTTAAGAAATTCGTTTCTTTCGAATGGAGATACGAGAATCCCAAGACAAATTCCTAAAACAAAAATAAATAAATAAAAAATTGAAAAAATGTTTAAAAAGCATATTTTACCAGACTTCTGAAAGCAAGAAAACATTCAGAATTTCAATATATACTGTGTGGAGCGAATTTTATTAAGAGTAAGACAAAAATCCACCAAAGTTTACTTAATTAAGACAAAAGCTCACTAGACATTTCACGAGTGAACATTAAATACCAACGGTATACATAAAGAACGCAGTAGATTTAAAATTGAACAAAGAACATTTATTATGCAATACATTGGGTGACATTCATAAGTTCTAAACGGCACAAGTCCTAAAAATATAGGCACTAGACCTAAATTTTAGGTCCTGTGCCATTTTTGCAGAAATTACTACATAGTCATTTAGGCGTGTAGCCTGCAATTTTTTCTAGGGGAGCTTGATTTTTATATATTAAAAGCAAATCAAAAGTTTATTTTCAGATTACGAAAGCTTCAATAAGACAATAAATTTATACATATTACACATGTACATAAATACATAATATTATTGTATTTCCAGTTACTTCCTTTTTGAAACCTGGACCTTGACAGAGCGTAAATTTAAAACCACAGCTTGTGGGAAATGTACGAATAAGTTAGTTATAAGAAATCGGAAACTGTTCATGGAAGTCCATTTGTTTGACTGTATTTATCTTCTGTACTCTTATATAAAAGAGTAAAGATGAGTGATTTTTGGGCAAACTACTACAAGTAGAGTCGATAAATTTTAGTTATAAAATATAATTTTCTTATAAAAGCAGTACATAAGAAAGAATTTTTGGAAATAAGTATCGTAAAAAGGGTGGGGTAAGATTTTTTTAAAGGGTAGTTATATCTCGCAAGTTTCTAAAGCTAGTAAAATAAAACTTGGCATATAAGCTTTCCTATTAAAAAAAAACTGAAAATTGAAAATTAAAAATTGAACACATAAAAGGGAAAGAGCAAAGGGAGCACATTTTTTTATGTTCGATTTCCCCATTACTTACTCAGAAAATATGTAAATAAATTAAGGAAGGATTTGTTTAAGCTAGATGCGTGAAACTCGGCATTTGAACTTTTAACTAAAAGTAATAAAATACTATATGTTTCAGCGTCTTGAAAATTACACTTCTAAGCGAAAGGAGGGTCAGTTTCTATAATATTAAAATATCCCACTGCTTATGAGATTTGGGCAGAAAACTCTTTTTCCTTTAGGCCTCGGTTCATCCAGTTAAGCAAACGAGAGTACAAAGTGGCTGATTAATTAGGTTCTTTTAATTATTTTAACATGTTGACGTAGTTTAATTCTTTTAAAACTGTATTCTTTCACATTCTATTATAAACATATTTCATTTGCTGTAATTATTAAACACGTTTAATAAACATAAAACAGACTAACCTCCGGTCCCGGCCAGAATATGTTTTTGGTGTTAAGCCATCATTTGCCGTCCGTAACATAACCTTTGATTTAAACTTCACGTATTATCAAGACTCAAGTCTCAGAAATGTAGCATATATGAAATATACTACTTCTACTACTACTACTATACTACTACTACTACTACTACTACTACTAAATATTAATAACAATAATAATAATAATAATATGTACTTCTGAAATACATATGTATCTATGTGTTATTAATTCTTTCATAATCTTGAAAGAAACTTTTGATTTGTTTTTAGTTTGTAAAAATGAAGGCCCTCTAGAAAAACTTGCTGGCTATACCCTGAATGACTATGTATTGGTTTCTGTACACGTATTGTGTTATCACTTACTAGTCTAGTGTTATTTTTAGAACAAGACAATGGTTCTTGTCTTGGAATATTACTAGTTTGGTTTGGTAGTACAGTGATAGAGTGTGACCTATGATTTTATTTCCCTGTAGGGTATGCTATCTGCAATGCAATAAACTGTATATGCTTCTTCTTCCTAACAAGGCTGGGCGATAAGCCCCTGCAATTCCATTACAAATAAGGACGATATTATTTTATAAACTACTTGGTGAACCTTTGTTAATATAACGCTATTAGTTCTTACAACCTTTTGTTAATCTTATTTAACAATTGCAAAATGGAATAAGAGAGAAAATATATAATGATGATGATAGTTTATTTACATAAGGTATACATACAACAAAAGGGAATCTGTTGGTCACTACTGTGTATCTGCTAAACCAGGGTCAAACTCTGTGTGTCACAAAGGTTAGTTTAACAGAGTTTAAAATAATAATAGATATTTTGTTTGACTTACAAAGATTATCATATTAGCAAAATGATTTGAAATAACACGCCAGACATAGGATAAGCCTTGGGCTATATCGCTTAGAATTGTTTTAAGAGTAAATATATCATTTATGCATTAAATTTCATTACTGGCTACTTACACGTTTCGGCCTCGTATTGGAAGTCAGCTTCTCGTGTTCTTTTCATATTCCACGATAACTGTTTTAATTGCACACTCCGCCAAATTACCTTTCCGACCTTACAATACTTTCTTGGAAAACTTCGGCTAACATATATCACCAGACGTTTCGAAAACCGACATCCTTTACTTCAGGATACAATGCGTTATTTAGCACTTCACCCAACACCTCACCGTTACTATCATTCTCCACTTTCGCTCCTATAATCTACCACCGTTAGATCCCTCTTTACTTATCATCGCCGATTACGTCATTCATGAACATCTTCCTCTCATTCACCCATCATTTCCAGCACAGTGATTACCATTATTTACTAACATGGGACTCATTCATTTTCATCATTGAATAGAGCAGCCTCTAGGCTAAAGATAAGCTCATTTGTCTAACTAATATCACCCACGTGTTGTCCTGTGTATGCATCTCGCCACATCATTCACGCCCATTACTATATCATACGTATCGTGCATTCTATACCTAATCCTTCGTTATGATCATTAATGTTCTTTCCTTATAATATACTGCCTGATTTTTTTCTTATTTATCTTCTTACTAATAACAATCATATATATGTAAAGTAACTTGGCTTCAGTTATCGCATCCTTATTGGTATGCAACCGTGCACATCACATTGCATCAGTTTGAGGGAATATTATTGATGAATTGGCAATGGCTTTCATGTTCTTGACGCTAATCCTTACATTTCCGACGATTTGAACTCACGTTTACTGAGTATGAGTGCATTCTGGGGATTTTTTGTAAAGTGTTTCCACACATTTGAATCACCCTGCTTCACTGTTATGCTCTACCGACACTGCAGATGTCTTTCTAGAGCATTTGAGTACAAATTCGCTATACTTAATACTCAGAACATCACTGTTGTCCGGCATCCATACCTGGCGATTATGCAACCACACACAACGGGCATGGTGTCCGCCATTTTATATTTGTTCCAGATATCGACTTAATACAAACGAATTATTGTTACCTGGTACAAGCCTATCAATTCATATCCATTTAGACCAAGTTTCACTTGGAAGATTATCCGGGACTCCCTACGTTCCTTTGGGGAACCCTTGCGCGTGCATGGTAGGATTGTGAAACATGCAAAATTCAATGGAGCAGGTATGACTTCTTCAGTGAATTTTTTACCCGCCCTCTTTATGTTGGTTAGTTTCCGAACTATTGGCGTCCGAAACTCATTTTTCCACGCTTTGTAGATCTGAAACTATGTCCGATAGCCGAAAGTTCAAGAGAACTTTTTTTCTTGTCTCAGTGGCAGGAGTCACCTCTCAAGAGTTGTAACACTTATTTTGCAACACTCGATATCTATCTATCTATCTATATCTATATCTATATCTATCTATCTATCTATCTATCTATCTATCTATATATATATATATATATATATATATATATATATATATGTGTGTGTGTGTGTGTGTATATATATATATATAGTAAGTAAAGATCTAAGGGTTTACTTGTCCCTACCATAAATCCTTCATTGTAACCAGATTCCGGCGTTGCCGCTCTAACTCAGGTAGAACTGTATATAAAGCTCTCAGTATGGCTAACCCCATTACGGTTATCATAGTAGCCCGAGCCCGTGCAGACCTATAAACACATTACCCCACAGAAATGAGTGCCATAAGTCCATGCCTTCTAAAGGCTGTTGCGCCATGAATTTAGTTATCATTATTATTATTGCTAATATTAATATGTAATATTAGTAATAGGCTTAATAAAGATTCTGCCTGTTTATGTGCTCTGCTTGTAAGTATATTATTTCTAACTTTAAGATATAGTTATAGAGGTCATTATATAATTGATCAGTTTCTTTCTAATGTGATTCGTCACGTATATAAAAACTGGACACACTACAAATTAGGATACTATACACAGGAAATTAATAATGATAGCTTTATTACTCAGATATTAACCTGCATACATTAATACATATGAGATTTAGATACTTAATAGAATGCTTTTTAATCATTTCTTTCTTTAAAAATAAAGTTTTAAATTGTCATTATAGACAGATGGCCTGTCGAATATTATTATTATTATTATTATTATTATTATTATTATTATTATTATTATTATTATTATTATTATTATTGTTATTATTATTATTATTATTATTATTATTATTATTATTATTATTATTATTATTATTATTATTATTATTATTATTATTATTATAGGACAACAGTGATGGCTTATTGCTTGCAGTGCCCAGTAGTAGTTGTTTCCTTTCATCTTCTCAGTTAGAACTTCAGACTGCAGGTCAAAGTGAGCTTCATGGATCACCTGCAAATGCATCTAAGAAGATAGTGTAGAATCCTTCAGATGATCTCCTGAACATGTATGGTTCTATCCAAAATCTGGAACTAGAAAACTGACAGCTCGGAAAAGGAAGAGATGTGCTATTCTCACAGACACTCTAGAAAAAAGTACTTTAGAAATGAAAAAGAAGCATCTAAAAGCAACCGAAAACGTAAAATCATCAGCTGAGAAGAATTTATTCTCAAGTCGTCTGTTTGGTTTCTGAAGAACCGTACGAAGAACAGGATACAGAAGAAGACTAGGTACATTGTTTATGTTGTGAGAAGTGGTCTCATTGGTCGTGTTCCGAGAGAAATCCGTACTACATCTGTATAGTTTATAGACATTGACTGCCACAGTGAAAATGAGTGAAGCGATGTTCAAGCTGTAGATTTGATAGCATTAAATTTCTGAATCAAGTCCGATTGTTGCAACTTACCCCAGATGATGTTGCAATTTACCCCATGGGTGGGGCAAGTGTCAACAGTCGGACTTAGTTCAAAAAGTGGATGCTATCAAAACTGCCGTTCGATGTTTTGCACTTCTCTTTTTATGGTATGTAGTTAAGGCATGTACCTTTTAGTACACTCAATATAGTTTTTATATCTATAATAATTTTCGAGTAAAAAAACAGACCTGAAAAAATCAGATGCTGAAACCAATCGATATAGCGCAGTTTAAGGAATTCAGTTTGTTTTATTTGGTCTAGGAATTAATTCGTGCGGGTGGACAAGAGATGGCGCAACGAACGGAGCGTCCCACAGTTCACGGTATCTACACATGTGTTGCAAACCCCTGTCATCGCGTATCGTTCGTAGTATAGGGCAGTGGATTAAAGCGTCAACAACACCAGTTTGTAGTTAAGTGAACATGGCGCAATTTGTGCCTGATAAAGTGTTTTTGCGGGGTGTCCTGCTGCATTACTTTAACATGCAGAAAAGTGCGACTGAAAGTCATCGTATTTTGGTGGAAGTGTATGGTGACCATGCTCTAGCTGAGCGAACGTGTCAGAAGTGGTTTGCACGGTTTAGAAGTGGTGATTTCGGCTTGGCAGACCAAGAGCGAGCTGGACAGCCAAAAAAATTTCAAGACGAAGAATTGACAGCATTGCTCGAGCAGGATTAGTGTCAAACGCAGGAACAACTTGCAGCAGCATTAGGCGTTGATCAAACAACAGTCTCCAAACGCTTGAAAGCCATGGGAATGATTCAAAAGATGTCACATTGGGTTCCACATGAATTGAAAGACAGAGACGTTGAAAGACGAAAAACCATTTGCGAATTGCTGCTTCAACGACAGAGCAGAAAGGGGTTTCTGCATCGAATTATTACGGGTGATGAGAAGTGGATCCATTACGAGAACCCTAAACGAAAAAAGACCTGGGTGAAACCAGGTGAACCAGGTCCATCACAACCAAAACGAGATATTCACTGTGCAAAGGTTATGCTGTGCATATGGTGGGATATGAAAGGTGTGGTGTACTATGAGCTGCTGCAACCGGATGAAACTATGAATGGAGAACGTTATCGACGACAATTAATGCGTTTGAAGCAAGCTCTGGCCAGAACACGACCAGAATGGGAGAACAGACATGATAAACTTATTGTCCAACATGATAACGCTCGCCCACATGTCGCAAAACCGGTCAAAACCTATTTAGAAAATGTCAGATGGGAAGTTTTACCCCACCCGCCGTATTCACCAGACGTTGCTCCTTCGGACTACTACTTCCTCGATTGCATGAACAACGATTTGATTGGACAGCGGTTTACTTCTTCAGAAGATATCGAAACATGGGTCTCTGACTGGATCACTTCCAAGGATGAGGACTTCTTTCGCCACGGAATCCGTACATTGCCTGACAGATGGGCGAAAGTGGTGGCTAGCGATGGACAATATTTTTCTTAAGGTATTTATGTATTTTATGTTTGTACTACAGCTTCAATGTGTGCGTACCAACCGCACGAATTAATTCCTAGACCAAATATTTAAAAAGAAAACTCTCTATTTACAAATTTGATTGTTCCTATGTATTAGAGCAGTCTTCGAAAAATCAGTGCCTATTGTATTTCTAAAATATAGCTGGAGCCGCGGTGGGTCAGTGGTAGAGCGTTCACCCCTGGTGCATGGGGTCTCGTGTTCAAACCCTGCTCCCGCCAAGTGAACTTTGTGGTCGATAAACGCCGTGTGCGTGGATATTCTCGGGGTTCTCCCGTTTCCTCCCACTTTCTTCATTCCACCATTTCATTCATTTCTCATAATCACCGTCTCCTTCAGCCTAACCGGCATAACCGTGGGACGTAAAACTCAAAGATTTCATTTCATTTTCTAAAATATAGCTGTATTGATTTATTGGTATATATTTACCTTCAGTTTGTTTGAGAGAAAATTATTACAAGAACTAAAAAGTGTTTCTCTAGTAAATACGTTTACATAGTTTGGCTATTGACGTTACTAAACAAATTTGTTTTTTTAATACATAAAATGGCGCCCGTATATATATAGGGTGTAACTTAATTAATATAACAAACGTCGTTAGGTGATTCCTGACACCGAAATAAAACAAAAACTATACAACAACCTGGGTGTAACACCCGAAAATTTGTCGGAAAAATGTATAAACCGCCATAACTCATGAACAAAACGTCGGATTGAAGTCGGGCAAAAGAATGTCCATTGTTTTTAGTCGTAGATTCGATTAGTGTACAGTGACGATGCAAGGATGACTTCCAAAGAAACTGGAGTATTCCTTTGAGTATTTTATCAAACGTTGAATGAAGAAATGATCAATCAAGTACAAGATTTAACATTAAAAAATAATAGTGCATCGTTCAAGTTAGAAGAACACTCAGAATTCGAAAGAAAGAGAGATACACATGTGTGATTCATCTATTTTGTCTCAGTACATAATGACGTCTCGGAAGAAGATTTTAAATGGAACGAAGTCTTTAACGTATCACACTTATATCTTCTAGGCTAATGGTAACGGATGATAAATGAACGGCTTCCTGTCCAAGAGTGTGTGAAAAAGGAAAAATAACTTTGATCCAGATTAGGTTTAAAACGACTGTGCATAGGACAGTCAGGCGGCATGTAAATAAATATAACATCGAAAAATGCAAAGATCATATGTGATGAACGAGTGTACAAGGAATTCTCCACATGACCCAGGGATTCCAAATATTGTGTGAATAGATATGGGGCAAAAGTAAGCTGCATTAAACGGTTTCTTCCTCGTAATATGTAATTCCGTGGAATATGGTACTTCTGTGCACAGAAGCAACAAAAGTGGAGAAACAAGGGATGTTGTACACGTTGCATAACGATACCAAGAAGTGCGCTGGAATAGTATACTTGATTTATCCGTTAGATGAATCTTCTCCCAGGAATACTTTTGATGGCGTTTTCCCCTTCCTTCGAGTTGGCAAACCTCAACTTTTCCTTGAGCTATGAAAAACTTCATTGCTATTGTGAATATACCAAAATACTATCCTAGTGTAGACCACTTACATTTTGATTTTATCATTGCCGGAGAAATTTTCTCAAAGGAAGCTCGTTGAAAGTACATTTTAAAAAAAGGATAGTCTTTTTTCGACATTCTAATGTACATACCTTAGAGCTGTATGGAATACCTACACGGAGGAATACCTACTGAACTATCGTCCCTTGTGTGCCAATTGCGAGTGGCTTACAGAAGGCTGTCTTGAAGTTTTATTGTGGAATGGCTTCAGTTAGCATGGCTGAGTTGTAATAAGCATCTACGCAACTCGTGAGTGATATACATAGTCAGATGCTCTACTGTTACACGTGTAATTGATGTATAACAGGATGGGAAATGTTGTGTTCAACGGTAGAGGGTTGTGTCCAGGTATATAAGGTCGTGTAAAAGTGTAGACGTTGGTGTTTAAGTAAAATTGATTGTGTTAACCTGTACACGCCTGCGCGATGGAAGATTACCCTGTCCACGAGCTGGCAGATATGCAACTCATTTATGGAGTAGCAAAGGGCAATAGCCCAGAAGTGAGGCGTTTATATCGTGACCGTCGCCCTCAAAAGAGAGTAAGTGCGTTTGCACACGACAACGATAATATCGGTGGTCCCACCGATAATGTCGGCGGTGAAATCGACTTCAATGTATTCAAATCGTAGCTTGCACACGCCACCGATATTATCGGCCGTTCCTCCGACACGCAGATGCTGTCGGCCAAGCCCCCGATACTGTCGGCGGTACCGCCGACACCGATTTTGTCGGGGGCAATGTTTTCTTATGATTGGATGCACACGCCACCGATAATGTCGGCCGGCCAGCGGGTTAGATGAAGAGAGTGACAAGGCGCTGTGTATTTTTGTTTTTTTCTTTTCTTTGGAATTTTGCTGTTTCCATTTTTTCTATTACAATTGTATAATATTATTATTATCTTGTCCTATAAACAACTTTGGAACAGCTTATTATTTTTTTTACAGTCTCTGTTTTGGAGTAGCTAATTCCCTTTATTAAATAAATATAAAATGTGGGAAGTCTGAAGAGTACTGATTTCCCTCGAAATAGTTATCAAATAGAATATAGGAAACTTACATAACCAATTTCCGTTGATTATTTTCTACTCCCTTTTTTTTCTTTCTCTCTCTCTCTCTTTGATTGTATCTTTTTAAATCTACTAATGCATTTAAGTTTTATTATATTCTGGAAATTAATTCAAGCGTAATTTTCAAAGTTTGATACTCTGTGAACATAAGCATATGGAAAAATCCTGATTATTATTACTTTCTTTTATTTACATCAGAATTGTGTGCACACAATTTTCCCGGTCTCACTCGATAAGCAATGATTGAATAGAATATTTATTGACAAGTAGAATTATTATTATTATTATTTTGAAACGAACCTTGGATAATCAAACGTTCTTTTCAAAGCTCCCGAGGACAAGTGACTCATTTGGCATTCTCTTGGTTGTGATCTCAAAAACAGGGATGTGACTCCACGCTTCACTTGTCGCACATCTTTTCTCTAACTTCCAACGCTACCCCCATTTTTTAAAAGAATTTGTGGAATGGCAAATGGAAACAAAGACCAGAGCTATGTATGCAAGTTTTCCCTCTCCCCTTTGTACCGGGATCGACCACCTGAAAGAGTTCTCCAGTTTAGCTATAGTGAGTGGGTGAAAAGGTTGTGTATTCTTGTGTTCTTACCTTTCTAGTTTTGCTTACAATTTTAGAGATGGCAAAAATTTTTCCGTATGATATTTTAACCCTTATGGCCCGATCCAACCATATTATAGTTCATCACCATATTATAGTTCATCACCATATTATAGGTCATTTGCAACCCTACCGTGAAAATTTTAGGAGGGGGCAGCAAAAATTTAGGGGGGCCGTCCCCTAGACCCCCTTGGATACGGGCGGATGGGCCTGTGCACAACCTATAAAATTTTCAAAATCAGCCCCAACACTTTTATTTTCACTTCAAACATCAGTAAACAAGGTTCTTCCAAGGACACCTTCAAATTATTAACGTGTTCTGGGGGAGCCGGCACCGTTCTGAAGTTAAAATTCTATTCATTGTTGAAGATGATCTCTCGACTGAAGCGGTACCGATTGGAACAAGCACACGTTTTGTTGCCAGAGCTGACAAATTAGGAAATATAATGGATTTATATTCTTCACAGGAAAGTTTCATTAGAAATCCCTTGAAGAAACTTATTCTTTCAATCGTTTGAAAGTTCTATATTCAAATAGGACTTCTTCGCACAAAACATGAAATAATTGTGAAAAATCGCCTATTCAGGCTCGGATCAAGGCAGAAGTTTGGAGGGTGTTACTCGAAGTTTAGGGGTGACACCCCCTATCGGGGGGAGGGGGGTCTGGCGGAATCCCTGACTGGATAAAACGCTTGTTTGTATAATTGTTCGTTTGAGTTAAAGCCCGTCGACGGGAAAAAACGTTCTTTTCCATTGAAAGTGATATTCTAGAAATTATTGCCATAACGTATACCCACTCTCGAATATTTTAAAATCTTTTTAATATTAATATTAATAATAATAATAATAATAATAATAATAATAATAATAATAATAATAATAATAATAATAATAGACTTGCCTTATTGCAACTGCCAACATTTCTATGGGTGGAATACAGGGTCTCATTTCTGTATGCTGGCGCTGAATATGGTTTCCAATTCTTTCTATTAAAAAATCAAAAGTTTGTGTGGACATGCGATAGTAATTAAAAAAATTTGCATCGTCTTCGCGTAATTTCTCATATAGTGTATAAAAAGCACCTTCTACATAACGCACAGTCAATAATGGATGAACCCAAAGCTTTCGCGATTTACATTTCCTGTTTCTACGTCGTAAGTACAACAAGGCAAGAAGATACCTCTTGTTGATAGCTGGACTCATCTTCTCTCTTTCACGTCCTGTCCAATACTAGTCTCAGCGCCGATATTATCGGCCACGTGTGCAAACTATCGCCGACACCGATATTGTCGGGGCTTCCACCGATATTGTCGGCGACGTGTGCAAAGTACGCCGACACCGACACCGATATTATCGGGGCTTCCACCGATATTATCGTTGCCGTGTGCAAACGTCCTAACTTTCCTTGTATTTTTCCACGCCTCCATATTCGACTTCGAGAGAGGGGTCCCTTCGGTTTCTCGTACGTGAAATCGGAGGAAATAGCCCCATATGGACAGCTGAACTTGAAGACAGCGTACGTCGAATGATCAAAACCGTCTTGAAACTATCATGTGTATGGCGTAAAAACCCACATGCAACTCTAGTAAACGATCAGCAGCAGAAATTTGGTGTGGTGTGGTGGATAATTTTGTGGTAGGAACTTATTTATTATCGGTCTGCCTGTGTGGGAGTACGTATCTTTTATTTTTACGTAATTTTCTCCCAAAATTGATAGAACATGTGCCCTTGAAGATAAGACAGCAGATGTGATTTCAGTATGATAGTACACCTGCACATTTTGACAGGAATATGCAGACTTACCTAAATGAAACATTCCCAGATTGGGAGAGAAAAACCTGTGTTATGACAACCTCGTTCATTCTACCTCACGCTGCTTGATTTTTTATTTCGGGGATACGTATGAAACTCCGGCCACGACAGTCGAAGAACTTGTAGCTCGATGTAATATAGCTGCGGCAATCATCTACGAAATTTCAGATGTGCTTGATCACACGCGGAAAAATTTGCTTCGCCGATGTCATCTTTGCAATGCGGTCAACGGTCGACAATATCAGACTGTGAACTGTTATTCTTCATAGCTGTCTCGTGTACACATACTGCATTGCACAAATACTGTACAAGGTACCTCTGAGTATTTCTGTTATCCTACCTTCTCCGAAACAGAATAAATCGATAATTTGAAATTGTATTTCTTTCTTTCCTTGTGCAACACGCGCAAAACCTTGAGTATCGTCGAGTTTCATTCCTTCTGTACTCGTAGTTATTATCTTCCACGAATTTACGCATTACGGGGAGGAAATCTTTTAATCTAGCTTACTTTGGCTCAAATTATATTCACATAATTTGTGGGAATCACTGTTGTTATGTGAAGAATCCCTTATACTCTAGTTCATCGTACATGATCTTTTGCCCCTGACTGTCTTATGCACAGTCGTTATAAACCTACTCTGGATCAAAGTTATTTTTTTCTCATTTTTACACACTCTTAAGTTGAACAGGAAGCCGTTGATTGATCATCCGTTACTATTGGCATAGAAGTTATAATTATGATAAGCTAAAGACTTCGTTTCATTTAAAGTCTTCTTCCGAGTCCAGGAATCACCTCCAGACGTTCATTACATTAATGAAGTTACACACTATATATATAATGATAAAAAATAATACCGATATTAGTGTCGATGAAATAGTATTTGGAGTCACTCAGACGAACAGTAACACTCCCGATGCAGTTTAAATCCATACTCAGATTCCATTGCCCTTTATGCTCAAAATGAAACTATTCTCCCCGTGCGAAGAACGGGTATTCTGTTAATAATTTATTATTAAACATCACACCATAAAATACAAAGTGTATCACGTAATGTACACGTTATACTGTTACTTCTTAATGTATAAATGGAGGATGAAGGACTATTATTGGATCAAAAGATCCAATATATTTCAGACAACAAATTTCTTGTAGGCTTTATATCTGGAGAACAACATATAGTGTACCCAAACCTAAACTATGACTGAACTCAGTATGATGTGCTTAGTACCTGAATAAAACGAAAGCTCGATTTAGAGGCCATTCAAAAATTCGGTTGCCCTTGGTCCAAAAAATCTAATATATTTCATTCAATAAAAAAAAAAATCTTGTACGTCTTACATCTGAAGAACTACATATAGTGCAGCCAAACCAAAACTATCACTTAACTCAGCATGATGTGCTTATTCCGAAAGTAATACGAAACCTTGATTTAGGGAACGTCCAAACGTTTGTAGCCCCTGATCCAAAAAGTCCAATATATTTCATTCAATCAATAATTTTATTGTATGTCTTATATATGGAGAACTACATATAGTGTAACCCAACCCAAGATATCACTTAACTAAGTGAGATATGCTTATTGCGTAAAAAATATGAAAAGTCGATTTAGGGACCGTCCAAAAATTTTGTGGCCCGTTATAAAAAAAAACCAAAATATTTAATTAATCGAAATTTTTCTTGTACTCCTTATACCTGGAAAACTACATATCTGGAGAAAACTCGATTTAGAGACCGTTCGAATATTTTATGGTAACTGATCCAAAAATTAATATTAGCCAAGATCATAATACTTTGATCCATTTTTTAGATCATTCCTAAAATTCTTGTTTTTATCCAATCTTTCTTTTAAACAGTATCACTCTCTTTGTTCTCAATTTGAAATTTATCAAGCAATTATAAAGCATTGCTTATTATCCAATTTGTATTCGGTGTAGAGCTTCAATTTTCTCAAAGTTTCAAATAAGATAATAAAATATGATTTACTATCGGAATTCGTGTCAGGTATTATTATTACTTTTATTGGTGTTTTCCTTTCTTTCAATTGTTAAAACAAGAAACTACCTTGCACTGTCGTAAAATATGTGCTCTTTTCCAATAGCATAATAAGTGCTCATATAATTTTGAACTTTAAAATTAAGGATTGAATCAGTACAAGAAGTACAATTTGGATAACGAATGACTTATAATTGATGTTTAGTGGCGTACTGAAGTAAAGGGATTAAGGACTTTGAAACCCCCCTTGAGCAAGGTATTATGCAAAATTAAGCACGTTTATCATATTAGCACGTTTATATATATAAACACTTGATATATTTTATAAACTTGTGTTCCTAAAGCCCCTGAACCCCCTAAACATTTGCGTAGAGTACTGATTGTGTTTCTCTTATTATTTTAACCGTTTTATGCTTTGAACGAAGTTTGAAGTGCAGGAACCCTGTGAAGGTGACCACCTTTACTATAAAAATTTCTTTAATGGTTCTTAGTTTTTCTTCAAAACAATCAATAACGAACGAAAAATAAATGATTGAGTTTGATTTTAAATCGAAATTTGAAATACCACCAAAAAGTTGGCGCACCCAACCTTATTTTGTATATGACTCTTAATAATTTTCAAAACAAACTATTTCCTCTTCAAACCAATCAATAAGAAAGGAAAACATGTTATTAGCTTGAGTATTGAATCGATATTTAAAAGCAGAAAAAACAGTATGAAGTTGACCACCAAATGTATCCTGGAAATAGATATATTTTACTGGTTGTTTTGAAACAAGTGATTTTTTCTTCAAAATAAGCAAACCGCCCCGAAACAAATCACCTTCATCAACATTATTTCTTAATTATATTCTTATGTTTTTCGAATCAAATTACTTTTCTTCCAAACAAGCAACAACAAATCCATATCAAACGATTGATTTTGGTCTTGAATCGAAATTTGTAAGTAAAGGAATCAGATTGAATTTGATCACATTCTAAATTTATTTTGTAAATCTCTTTCTCTATTTTTTCGAAACAAGCGATTTGCTCTTAAAATCAACCAATAAGAAACGCTTGGCTTCGGTTTTGATTCGAGACTTTAAAGTGGAGCCAATATGAAATTCCATCACCCATTTCTCTTGAAAAGACTCTTTATGTTTTTCGAAACAGACTATTCTTTTTCAAAATAATTAGTAGCATACGCATATCAAACAATTGATTTTGATTTTCAATCAAAATTTTAAGTGGAGGAACAAGGGTAAATTTGGCCATATACCAACTTTATTTTGTAAACATCTCTTTATGTTTTAAGAAAGATACGATTTTTACTATTTTTCTTCAAAAAAGTCAATAACAAACGAAAAACAAACGATTGGCTTCCGATTTCAATTCGAAATTTGAAAGGAGGCAACTTAACATAGGTGCATTGCTTCGCTTAAAAAAAATCCAAACGCAAATTCTAAGCCTACAGTTTTAAAATTGCAGTTACATGTACATACTTCAACTTAGTATACATAAAAAATTACAGCATTATAAAAATATCAGACAAATAATATTATTTATTCGGTATTGAAAACCTCGAATCAACTATTGGAGTTATTTAGCGTATTTTTTTAATATCACAAAATTAAAGGTGTATTTATTACGGCATGGATATATTACGCACAATATTTTTATACAATTTGTATATATATATATATATATATATATATATATATATATATATATATATATATATATATATATATATATACATAATTTTTTAAAAAATAGACCATTTAGAATTATTTATCCTTACAATTTTTTATATCCACAAATTCAAGGTGAGGGATATGCGATATTGATATTTTCAGAAAGTGTTGACCACCCTACAGAGTGTCGATCCTGTGCCGTGTCGATCCTGTGCCGTGTCGATCCTATGCCGTTTCGGTCCTGTGCCGTGTCGATCCTGTGCCGTTTCGGTCCTATGCCGTGTCGGCCCTGTGCCGTGTCGATCCTATGCCGTGTCGATCCTACGCCGTTTCGTTCCTATGCCGTTTCGATCGTATGACGGTTCTCTCCTATATATCCTTGAGAAAATAATTGTTACTTAATATTGCGTAATTATAAAATAATGTATTTTTTATTATTTTGATCGTATGAAAGTTCTGCTGTCGATCCTATGCCGTGTCGATCCTGTGCCGTGTCGATCCTATGCCGTGTCGATCCTATGCCGTGTCGATCCTATGCCGTGTCGATCCTACGCCGTGTCGATCCTATGCCGTGTCGATCCTATGCCGTGTCGGTCCTGTGCATGTAACCCGAATTTTCACCTTTCTATTATAAATGTTAAATAAAATCTATTGACTTCGCACGACCATCCCCCAAGCTTTCAGCGTGGATTCGTCCCTGCTACCACCAGACTTATATTTGTTCTTTGCGAGTTTATGTTTTGTGAATAACTTCTTTCTTCCAAGCGCGTGTATCTCCCTCACCCTATCAATTGAGTCAAGTGCTGCTAAGCGGAGGAATTCGTAACTATTACAGAAGCTGACCAGTTGCGGAAGAAATGCAACCGCAAGAGAGCAATACGGGAAGATAGGAGCGATGTAAGAATAAATCCACTTCTCCATGTTAAGAGATAGGAGCTCGCTGCCATATGCTCAAGGTTACTGCTTCCAGTGGCAACGTTCGCTGCCACTGGAAATGTAAATCTCTCTCTTTCTTTCCGTTCTTAATTGACTTTTTTCAGAAATGCATCAATACTGTTTTGCGCTCAAGAGCAGAGATTTATTTTTTACTGATACACTACTTTAATACTTAAAAATATCTTTAGTATTAAAAAAGATATCCGGTTGCACAACCATGCAACATATAGTACCAGCCGCCGCTGATATGTATATAAACAATTAAGACTTCCTGCTTCGATAGACATTCCATGATCACTCAATGTAGTCTAATCTTCTTCCACACGAAGCAATCTGGTCTTATATTAATGCCTTGATGCACATAGCTCTACAAAGTTGAATTGCTTCACTCAAACAATTGAATTCGATTATTTATGAAAATGCGAGTTGTCTAGTATATCAGAAGGGACCAACGTCCTATCTATAGGACAAGGCATAAATCACATCTGATGCACAAGAAAACTCAAAATGTTATATTTTCATGATATTAATGAAATAATACACTAAGGTAACTTCTTAAGAGATCAGGGAAAAGTAATTTTGTTGGAGATATGTTAAAGAAAATAGTATAAAAGTATTTGACTATCATTGTTCCGATGCAGGTACAAAGAGTTTTCGGCAGGAATGTTGTGAAAAGTCAAACTATCTAGGAATTATGAAGAGAAATATAGCTTTGTATATGTAACGGGACACAAAATAAGCTGGAAAGCCACTTATTGTTTCATAAAAGGGAAAGTGAAAAGAAAATCCAGGAATATAGAACATGTGAGAAGTCTTCGTACTCCAAGGTTTGAACAGCACAAAGGAAGATGTCTGAGTAAATTAAGTCGTGGTACTTGTAACTGATTTCATGGTTACTCACAGATCGATCAAGGTCGAATCAAGCATTTCAGTTGTAAAGCATTAACTGATGTCAGAGGTCGTCGGAGTTATATATTTGAAAAACGGTTCGCTCCATGTACCCCCATGCTCAAAAGAGACATATATTGTTAAAATTTAGTCATTAGTAAGTGGAGATACTAGAAAGCAACCAAATTTAAGGAGATATTTCCAAAAAATATAATAAAATAATAAAAATATAAGCAAAAGTCAAATTATAAACAGCTTTGTGTATACTGACAATCGTGCTTTAGAGGAATTTTTGCAGTAGCAGAGCACGATTGTGCAGGGAATTTAGAATTTCGTATGAAAGTTGGACCAAGGAAATAAGAAGAAGGTGGAGCAAAATATTACATTTATTGCTTTAAACCTAGTGTCTCGATTGTCTGCAACATATAAATTAGATTCTGGAGCCAAGATGTCGTACGAAAAAAATAGAGACAAACTAAAAAATGCTTGCCTTGTAGTTGAAAGTGACACGCATGTGACTATGAGCATTTATTTGCGAAGAAAAATAAAGCAACCGAACAGTAGTTTCCGTGGTTAGATTTGTAGAGTAGTGAGCTAGTAGTTTTTATACTGTTTTGACGCCAGACGAATCCCATCCCAATTCATCCTATATTTTTTTTACAAAACATTATAGTAAGTATAAAATTTTCGTGTTAATAAGAACCGAAACAATATAATCAGGAAATAACTTATTGGTATTTTCCTTTAATGACGTATTTATTCAGGATTAGAGTACTATTGGTAATAGTGATTGTTTTCACTTTATGTGGTTTTATAGCCTTTTCGCTCATCCTCTTTTCTTGGAATAAGAACAAAATGTGAAAGATATGCAGACAGAAACAGACATTTTAGTACCAAACGTGATTTATCGTGATGAAATGGAGAAGTTTGCCATTGTTAGAAAAAGAAAGCTACAGCAAATTATTAGTTGTTTTTTCTTTAACTTTCCAGAATTTAAAAAATATTTTTCTTTATGAGACTATACTTTACAAAGCAAGGTGTGTGATCATACCCACAAATTTAGCTAGGAAGGGAAAGATGACTTTACACAAATATTTTACAGGTTTATGTGCGTCAAACACCAATAAACCATGGTATCGCTTATCCGATCTCCGTTTATTTCACATATCGTATTATCTGACATAAGTAGTTAGATATGGTTACTACGAGCGCATTTCCCCTCCACCCCCTAACTACCAAAAAATTATGAACCCACCACTAACCATCACACTTTAACACAGAAGGAACCAACTAATTATTCAAAGTTACATGGCGCAAAGTATTCCCATAACTACAAAGTTAAAGTGAGATTGAATATGCTTTTATGACATTTAAAATCATAAAAACTTACATCTAAAACTTACATCTAAAACTACAACTAAATTATTCTACGCATTTACAAATATAATCATATTCATAATTCTTTTCTATCTTTAACATTACCAAATATATCCATACTCATTTATTATACAGAAAATGTCCATCCTAATTTTTCAAAACATTTCTTTAACATCTCTATTTGTTTAGATGAGTGTTTAAAATCAATATCAACATGAACATCGTGCTTTCTCAACAGATGGTACAATACACATTTTAAGTTAATAAACAATACTCTTTTTGGATACAGTTCTTTAAAGGTTTTGTATAAGTTTTCGAAGTCGTCTATAAGTGTTTCTTCCATATGTCGTAAGTTTAATGGTTTTTGATCGGTAAGGCGATGGTGTATTAAATAGACATCATCATAATATTTTGTGTATTTGTTTTTCTTTAGTACTTCTAGAACATCTTTTGTTGATATTAAATGTTTTGGCATATCTCCAAATTCATCATTTAACACCTTGAACACATCTTCAGGAATAATTCTATCCTGTAAAGCTTGCAAACGAGATAACTGTAACTTAAATCTTTTTATAGTATCATACCATGGTTTTCTTACGCAAGCAGCTCTCATTCCTTCACAAGTACTGTAAACAAAACCATTCGCTACAGAACAATAATCACAAATGTATGTACTCCTACCTTTTGTTAATGACTTACTACCACAATTACTGCATTTTAATGGTCCGGTGTTATGATTTGATAACATATCCTTTAAGGTAATTATTGGATATAACTTTTCCAACTCTTCTTCCGTGTTCAAAAATTTAGGTATTAACATTTTCCATAACTGAACAACTGTATATGCGTTGTTTTTATCTTTTAAGTCTATCTTACTAACATCCTGAAAATACCAATTAAAATTAAATCTAACTAGTGCATCTAGTTCATCCTCATGCTTCTCAAAATAATCTAAAAATCTATTGTGTATAGCTTCCATATTTATCTTAAAACAAAACTTTTATGGATACAAATCATAAAAGCACTTAAACTTAATAATATTTAATCATTTTTAATCATATACATAACATCACTAAAAGAATACCCTTGATTTAGAAGATTTAAAACCTTAACACAAACATGACCACATATAACTGAATTAAAGTCTTGTATTCGTTCGTCATTGTAAAGTAAGTTTTCAGTACCAAGATATTGTGCCAGTTGTTTAGGAGGAACACCACCATAAGAATCGAACACGTACTTTATGTTGTTATCTTTCCAATAGCATATCCAATGAGTACCAATGTTTTCTGATTTATCAAGGTTAACTATACCACACTCATTTACATAAGGTTTTTGTGGAAGTTCATCACTCATAAATACACATCTAAATCGTTTTATCTTTAATTCTTTAGCCAACCTCTCTATATCGAAGTTGGTCAAAGGTTTTAGTTTTTTGAATTCTTTGGTTTACCTGCTCCCTGCTTTGCTTCCATAGCCATATTGTGTCTCTTTTGTTCTTCAAGTTCTTGTTTATTCTTCTTAGCATCCAGTACAGTTTTAGTAATCGCTGCTGCACCACCTGCTAATGAGCCAACTGCTCCTAAAGCTGCTAGAATGGCTGGAATTGTAAAGATAAAACCGCCCATATGCTCTTTCTTAATCTTTTTCATTTGTGCAGTAGTTAAAGTTAAATCCATTCCTTTACCTTCTTTAATTTTCTTAGATTTATCACTAAGTTGTTTCTTTGTTAATACATGATCAATATTTAGATCCTTTAGTTCGTTATAAGGAACACTAAACATACAACCTTTAATAGAACACATCTTCCTATTTATTTAAGAGAAAATCTTAGTTTGTAAAAATACAGTTGTTGTTGCTCCACCAAAATCAATTAAGGAATCATTCTCATCTGTTATCCTTATCTCAAAATTGTCAATCTTGTCTTTGGATATAGGGAAAAATAATGGATAAGTAGGTTCGTAAATGAAGCTATGTTTAAACTCGGCATCTGTTTTATATGATGCTATGATCCCTGTTTCTCTATGTGTGTATTCTGTATCTTTAACAAACATGCCATCTGCTATATTACAGTGAACATTTATAGTATCAAACGGATGAAACTTTGGCAACTTACTTCTAATATGTGTTTTATTCTTTTCTAAAACTTCAAAAACATTAAACCCGAGGACAGTACCTATACCGCCAATTGTAACATCATTACTATCAGTTTCAATTTTAACTCTATTTCTTAAATGATCTTCTGATAATGTTATGTTGATGGATTGAGATTTTAAATATTCATTAAGACTGTTTAAGCTGTATTGCCCTTCTGGTATAAAAACTTGTCTATCACCATATGAGAAATTGTTTTTTTCTGTTGTTATGTTTGGGGTTAGATATGTACTGTAAAACCCAACTAGTCCTATACTTAAATAGTTGCTCCTGTTGTCTAATTCATAATGGAGTTTCTTCTTTAAAACAGAAGTATCACTCGTTAGCTTAAATACCTTAGCCATTTATTATATAATAAATGAATGAGTTTGATTTACCTAGAGATATTCCAAGAGAGAAAGTAATCAAGTTAATTGAAGATGTCATTCAAAAGTTAGAATACAATTTAAAGAAGAAAAAGAGAAAACTACGAATTGTTAAATATGCATACTACACTTTGATCACCTTGTCAGTTATACTTTCTGCAACAACTGGGTTTATTAATATTTTTATACCTGTAACAATTTACTCGATATTAACAACGTCTCTTGCAACTGGAAGTGCTATAATAACAGGTTTGTCTTCTAAGTTAAACATAAGCAAAAGAAAAGATGAATATAAAACCATTGTCACTTGTATTAACTCATTTAAAGAACAGTTAGAGATGATAATAACACTAAATGGTGAAATGGATAGCGAATATATAAAAGATACGATGCTTAAGATCAGAGAACAACTTAAAGATATAAGATCATAAAAGAGTCGATTTTCTCTATAATAAATGAGTAACAAAACTATTAATTGGGATGTAAAAGAGATGATAGAAGGAACAACAGCTAAGAAAAGAAATGGAGAGCTTATACCTGATGATATTCGTTGTCTTATAGTGGGTCCGTCTGGGTCTGGTAAGACGTTTTTGTTATTTAACTTCTTATTACAGCCAGGTTGGTTAAACAATAATTACTTCTACATATATTCTAAAAGCATGAATCAGCCAAAGTATGAGCAGTTAAAAGATCGATTTGAAAAAGCAGAACTAAAGTTTAAGAAGCAAAAATGAAATGAAATGAAATGCTTGAGTTTTACGTCCCACGTTTATGCAGGTTAGGCTAAAGGAGACGGTGATGATGAGTAATGAATGAAATGGTGGAATGAAGAAAGTGGGAGGAAACGGGAGAACCCCGAGAAAACCCCCCCACACGGTGTTTGTCCACCACAAAGTTTACTTGGCGAGAGCAGGGTTTGAACCCGAGACCCCTAGCACCAGAGGTGAACGCTCTACCACTGAGCCACCGCGGCACCAGTTTAAGAAGCAAATAGCAACGTTCTTAAGCGGTAATGATTCTATTGAACCTATTGATGAATGTGAAGAATACTCTGTTGTTGTGTTTGATGATTACATTTTGGAGAATCAAGATACGGTTAGAAATTACTTTACAAGAGGTAGGCATAGACATTTAGGCTGTTTTTATCTTGCACAAACATATTGAAAAGTACCTAAACAGCTTATAAGAGATAACGTTAACTTCCTATGCATATTCAGACAAGATGATACTAATCTTAAACATGTGTATAATGAGTTTGTTGGAGGAGATATGTCTTATGATAAATTTAAAGAGATATGTTCAAAATGTTGGCAAGAAGATTATGGTTTTATAGTAATTGATATGACAAGGAAGGTAAACAATGGTAAGTATAGGAACAAGATAAAACACTTTATAAACGTTTGATGTTTTTTCACGTTTATTGATGTTCTTTGACGTTTATTGACGTTTGTTCGTTTTCTATATAATAAATGGATGAGAAAGATAATAATAAGAATATAAAGTTAAAGGAGTTCTTGATAAAGGGCTTCAAATCTTGGAAGAAAGAAAGAGCAGGTATATATGATAAATTTAAGACGCAAGAACAACCTGTAATTGATGCTATTCAAAACTTGGGGATTGAGATCAAAGAAGTAGCAGAACAAAATAAAAATCTAATAACTGAACTTGTTCCAGTTGTACATAAGTCGGCTTCAATAGATTCTAGTCTACTAGAAACACCTAAAAAGATAACTTTTGATAGTTCTCCAAGTAGTAGCGATACGCCTATAACCGGACAAATAAAGCAGATGAGAAAACAAATTAAAGACAAAGTTGAAGGAGTAGAGCCTTTAACAACAGCACAATCATTTGGTAAGATTGCAACGAAATATTATAGTAAAAGAAATGATGGTGTATTTGGAATAAGAACTGTAGAAGAAGATGGAAAAATAATAAATAAGGTAGGAAATTCTGAAGTTAAAGTGAATGGTGATGATTTGATAATTAATGGTAAAACTTATAAATGAACAGAAGTTCTATGGGAATTTTTAATGATGAATACTAATAAAACCATCGAAGATTATGACGATGATGATTTTGAACAGTACAAGGAAATAATAATAGAATCAGATGCTGCCTTCCAAAAATATAATCGAGATAAAAAGTAGCATCTAATAGAGGTTCTAAGTACATTAATATTATCAAGCCTATTTGGGATAATTATATTAAACCATTTTTACCTCCAACTCCTAAAAGGACTGGTGAAGGAATTAAACAATATACCGAGATACCTAAAGAATATGTATGTATAGATGACGTGAGAAAGTTAATTGATCGGTTAATAGTTATAGATGGAGAAGAAAAGGCTGGTAATAATAACTTTTATAATGAAAAAGTAGGTATAGTAAGTATGATTAATAAGCTTTCACAATTTATTCCTAATGATCCAAAAGGTATAGGGTATTTGATTAAAATCTTAAATACATTACCACCACGATTTTGGAATGATGAGAAGCTTGGGAAATGACTAATGAATAAGATTTTAAACATGAAGGGGATACGAGAGTTACATATACCAGGCTTCAGATTTTGTGGGCCTTTTACGAAGCTTCAAGAAAGGTTAGAAAGAGGTGATGAAGGTATTAATCCATTAGATGAAGCTTGTAAAGAACACGATATATACTACAGAGACAATAAAGATACAGAGTCAAGACATATTGCAGATAAGGAACTAGAAACTAAAGCATGGAGAAGAGCATTTAGTAGTGATGCGTCAATTGGTGAACGATTAGCTGCTTTTGGGGTTGGTACTGCTATGAATGCTAAGGTTAAGTTGGGATGGGGATTATAAGTTTTTAATTGTTATTATGCATGAATCTTTTATGGGTATATCCCATAAAAGCGTTGTTTCAAGATTTTCTTTATAATAAATGGATAGTGTTGAGAGTTATGAGTTACAGAGCTTTAAGGCTAACACAAGAACATTTAATAATTTGAATGAAGCTAACAAAGATATTGAGTTCGATTTCGATGTGGGGGATGGGTTCGTACATCCACACAAAGCAGATTGTCATATGACTTTTGAAGTTGTTGGTGCATCAGTTGGAGGAACATTTGGTGCAAATGACGCTATAAAACTTGTAGATAACTTCTTCTCATTCTTCTTTTCTCAAATTGAGGTTAGAAAGCATGGAGTTGTTATAGATAAGATTGAGCTACCTGGAATAACATCTACAGCTATCGGAACATTAAAGATTTCCAAACCAGAAGTTGAATATTTAAAACAAGCAGGATTTGAAACAGATGATGAAATTGGTCTAAGAAAGGACTTTAGTGTTTTGTACCCATTAAGATTAATTCCAGGCATTTTAAGTGATTATAAAGAGGTTATGTGGAAAGGCGAATTGAGAATAACATTTCCAAAAGCTAACAACAATGACGATGTCTTGTACAAATGGGTTGGAACAGGAGCAGGTGCAGCAGCTCCTCATGATGGAAAAATAACAAAAAGTATGGAGATAAGAATGCCTATTGTTGAATATGAATCTAATTATGAAAACAAGTTAAAGTTGAATATTCTTAAAGAACCTAAAATCATGTTTTCATTCCATACTAATCAATGTGTTCAAAAGACTGTTGTAGGTTCTTTCTTGGAGTTTGATGTTACTACTCAATTTAATTCTAGACAATTTGATATGCCTGATTTCGTAGTTGTAATGTTCCAAACTGATAGAAGTGCCAAACAAACAGCAGATGCAAGTAAGTTTGATCACTGTAAGGTAAAGAATATCTATCTTAAGAATGGGAAGAATGAGGTATTTCCAAAAGAATCAAGAAATTAGATATTGGTAACAGGGATTATTTTAAGATGTATGAAGATTATACTGCATTTAAGAGAATAACATGTGGCAATACCGAAATGTACTATGGTCCTAAAGAGTTTATAGATAACAGACCAATGTATGTGATTAATTGTAGTAAGAGGAAAAATGTATCGGCAAATGAGAGAACAAACATAAAGATTGTGGTAGACTTTGCAGAAGCTGTGGCTGCTAATACTATATGCTATGCGATTTTAATTGGACAAAAGAACTTTACATATGATCCTAAGAATGAGAAAGTAGTAGAAGAGTTTTAGATAGTTAAATGTATGTTTGTATTGTTTTATTAAAGTTTTTCCATAAACGAAATTGATAAAAAATGATTAAATATTTTTGTGAAGATAAAAATTGAAGAGTGTGCATTGATTTTCTATATAATAAATACGATGTCGAGTCATATTGAGCTTTTAAATAAACTTGAAAGTCTTGAACAAAAACAAGTTATTGGATTAAGAGAATTAGAATTAAATACAGAATATACGATTGTGAAAATGGAAAAGATTAAAACTAAGTATGGAAAGAGCATTTTAGTTGAATGTGAAGAGTTTAAGGTATTTCTTCCACCTAGATTTACAAAACACTTAACAGATAAAATGATTGATGAGATCGTTAAAGATGGAATAAAAGTCAAATACACTGGTTTAAAAGATAATTATCCAACTGTTGAGTTCTGTATGTAAATTTTCTGTATGTAAATGAGAATAGTTTTTTTATGAATTTCTCATAAAACGAACATTTTCCTTATAATAAATAAACTATGGCTACTTATTTGAATAAAAAATGAATGTTAAAGCATTGAGATTCCTTCGCATAGATGAGTTAGAAAAAGGTAAAGCGTACGAGATACCATTATGGAAATTGATTCAAACACAGCGTTATGGTCAAAGAGTTTTAGTACATTTAGATGAAAAATATAAGACGTTATTACCACAAAGATATAATGATGAAACTGAGCAAGTATTGAAAGATTTGAAAAAGTATAAGCTGTTTGTTAAGTATGAGGGTTTGAAAGATTTAGATAATGGTTATAAAATACATCAGTTTTACTTTAGAAATGAATCCAAAAAATAAAACATAATTTTAAGTATGTTTTAAGTGTATAAGTGTTTTTATGGTTTCATTATCAATATCCGAACTTGTAATTTTAAGTGTATAAGTGTTTTTATAGTATCAGACTATAAAAAACTAAGACCTTTGGATATACAGAACATAATGTCATTTGAATGTTAAAGATACATGTATAAATAAGGGATTTATTTGAGTTTTTTATAATTATATACTTAGAGTTATGCACTCTGCAAGACATTCGACAGATAGTAAATTTATTTCTCTATTGATTGCCGTTTGAATCTTGAAAATCGGTTAATTGACGAAGTTATAACAAATTCGAAATAGTATCCTTAGAGTTATGCAACCCGCTATACAATAAAAAATAGCAATTTTTTTCTTTATCGATTGTCGTTTGAATTTTGAAAATCGGTTAATAAACAAGAAAGTTATAACGATCTGGAGATATTTGCCCTCATAAGCCGCCATTGATGTCAGGGTTGGTTATCGTTTCCAAAAATTATCATGTTTACCTTATTTAGTACTAGTTCATTCGTAATAATTTCAGAGCTTAATTCGTAATTTTAACAATTCTGGAAAAACATGATAAAAAGAATTAGTTTCCAACCCTGTTTGTCACGTGAAGGCAAAAATCATCACGTTACAACTAAGAAGTTTAAAACTTTTTCGATTGTGAAGAGAGAGAAAATTGTAACTAGATAACGTGACGGAATAACGTGACAGGATTGGTATTGTTATTACTACACTTCCATATACTGCTTGACTACTAAAAAGAAAGAAAAGAAAAACATCTAGACTGCCTGAGGGGATGCAACTTGTGACTTCTACTACAGCTATGTTCATATGGAAGTCACGTAAACAGCTTGCATGCGGAATCATCCTCATATAGGTTTCTGAATTACAATAGAAGTGGATAACCTTGGCTTTAGTCCAACTTGTTTCTTAGTCTATAAAACAACTATGCATATCTAAGCTGCTTTCATTCTGATGAGTTCTTCACAACAGGGAATGTATAATTTCTTAGAGTCCTTAGCTAATACATCGAACAATGATGCTATAGAAGTGAAAATATCTCAATTAAAGTTAAGAAAGAGACGTTTAAATGATAGCATTAGACAATTACGAAAACGAATAAGACAACAAACTGAAAAGCTACAAATATGCGAAGAAGAATCTGATAATATAGATTTGCAAATCTTAAATCTAGAAAAAATAAAAAGAAATGAAAATGAGGAAATGAATCCTATGGACCTAAGATAAATGCATTTTTTTATTTTTTGAAATCGAAGGGCACAAATATATATATATATATATATATATATATATATATATATATATATATATATATATATATATATATATATATATGGATGGTGCTCACAGGATGTCACGATGGTTGGGGCGACATTCACCAAAAAAATATATAAAATTTTGTCTTTCCATTAAAGAAACAGTGATCTAGACAAATTCTTTCTTTTAGATGTAAGTTTTTATGATTTTAAATGTCATAAAAGCATATTCAATCTCACTTTAACATTGTAGGTATGGGAATACTTTGCGCCATGTAACTTTGAATAATTAGTTGGTTCCTTCTGTGTTAAAGTCTGATGGTTAGTGGTGGGTTCATAATTTTTTGGTAGTTAGGGGGTGGAGGGAAAATGCGCTCGTAGTAACCATATCTAACTATTGACATAATATTGCAGATAAACATTGGAATCAATCTGCAAGAACTCTAAGTTTTGGTCTTAATCTAGTTTTGATGCTCTGCACTCTATCGCGTAACGCGCTCCTATACACCATGACTCATATGTCTATCATTCACGGCAGGCACGTATTCACATTTTCTTTTCAAAGGGTGTCCAACACGAGTTCTCCTAAGCTCGTAATTCTAATTGTTTTAAAAGTCAATAAAAATCAATAATAATAATAATAATAATAATAATAAAATAGTTGTGTATTGTTCTTAAAGTTTTACTTACGTTTCATTTATGAAGCGGTTTGCTTTCATCAAACTGCATTTATAGCGCAAACAATATTAAAAATATTTTCGAGAAACTTTTAACGAGTGACGAATTTAAGGATGGCTTTCAAGCCGAAATTTTATTTACTATATTAAAGTAAATGAAATATCTTGCAGAATTTTTACATTACCAGGACTAAAGTTAGCGAGCCCCCCCAAAATCGTATATACGCCAGTGCATGTAAGTAAGGAAAAATGTCCGCTACGCATATAACAAAACAAAAATAGCAAGAAGGCAATGAGTGTATCATTCTAATACATTAAAGTTATAAGCAGAACGGAAACGAAATTTTAATCCTGTTTGAAAGTGTTTTTTAAATTCCACCTGGGATCAATTGCATTACGGCATTTTCTTAGAGTGTGACGGTAACACGACAAGAAATTGCCCAAAGTTTGGACAATTACTCAAAGTAACTTCAAAAGAGTAAAAGTAGGTTTATTATAAAGTACTTGAGTTTCGAGGTGAGACAGCTCTAGGACCGAGGCCTCCGATCCCCATTGCTCATGTGGGCTCCCACATTTTTGTTGTGTTTAAGAATATACAATATTTGGCATAATTTGCATTCAATTGTCTTAAAATCCTCATATATGCCTTCTTCAACCAAACACACATCTTAATGTGCCCCTATAAAGATACAGAGAAGTCGGCGCCTTTGTCAGGACCTCACGCTGGATAGTACCTGTTTCAGTGCAGTGCATTTCTTATAAAACATGATTATTAGATGCTTAAGATGTAAAATTATACCATAGTTTGACTTTTAATAGGTCTTTTTAACACATTCATGTTATCCGGCGTTCTGCCTATCTGTTTCTGCCAGATAAGCGAAACACTATTGTATTTCCAAAAATAGCATTTACACGAACTAGAATTGCATCATCCTAAAACAAACAATAGTGTGAGTGTGAAATGCTTGTATTAAAAGGCTGAAATAAAAAATCATAAGTATTGTTTTGGTAGAGTGAGAAAAAATTAAAAACAATTCAATACATTTCAGATTACCATCTTGTGGGGCGATGTGTATTCTTTTTTAAACATAGTTTTAAAAGTAATACCATTCGCAATATTCCTAAGGAAATCGAAAGAAAAACTCCCATATGCCTCTCGTGGGAAAGCGACTTAAGTGCATGGTCCGAAATCCGATTTCCACGTTAAGGTATAACAAATCGGTACATAAAAGGAGTGTTAAATAAACCAAACCAAATAAATCAACCACTCAAGCAAAGCCCTACAATATTATGAAGATATCAAGGATATATTATTTAAAAGAGAACGGAGCGTCTGAAATGTCCATCTTATATGTCACTAAAATGAAAACTACAATACCAGGTTTAGTCAGCAGTCTCTGGCTAGTTACTCTGCCAAGAAGTTACTGAAATATCAGAAAAGGTAGTAATTGATGTGAGAGATTACGATAATATTGTGAGTAGGGAAGTATTTTATACTACAAATCATATGTAGTATATATCATCGTTTGAGGAGTTACACTGAAGTGCATATCGTTTCTGAGCCTTTATAAGGTTTTGTGTGTAGATTTTGCTTAAAGTATGATTTTACAGATGTAGGTGCAGTTTGGTGTTAAGAATATACCTAAACCGTTATGCGACATAGAGGGGTTGTTACGTCATAAAACAAACCCCGCTATGTGATCATGCAGTCAAACCGTTCCTATCATTTTCTGTTGTTTGCAAAGATTTTGCTGATTTTATGTTTGAAGGTAGCAATAATGCGCGTTCAGCAGTTCACATATCTGAGTATCTTCCTGCCGCTTCACAAACAATGCAGCAGTTTTTTTTATTTCTAATTTAAAATTGGAAATTTTACACGTAGCGTTTTTTTAAGTTATAATGATGGTGTGTAGCATTGTATTGAAATGAATATTAGAACACCATGTCTGTTGGTCATTAATGCAAGATTACGGACAGGTTTGAACATTTCACAGCGTTCAACATTTTAATGGTTTGCAGTGGTGGTTTCACGCCGATGCAGAAAGATATTAGAATTACCCTGACCATTGATCACCATAGCAGCAACAGAATATTTTACTACTGTAAATTATAATTTCTACATTAGCGTTGGTTACCCGATTCGTTGGGTGGAAATAAAATTTCAAAAAATTAGTGCTTAACTCGTTATCACAATTGATTGGTAGTAATATATATATATATATATATATATATATATATATATATATATATATATATATATATATATATATCTTCTTTGGGAACACGCTTGGATGCAATTTCGACGTTCTTCCTGGTTCATAAATCCAGGGCGATTTTCTTTCTCGTAGCTTAAAAACTGGGTTTTGAATAAGTAAATAAATGGTTGATGGGGAAAACGCCAGGGGAGTAGTCAAGGGGTGGTCATAGGAAGCCGGAAGCCCAAATCCCTTCCAACTATTTTAACCTATAGACGCCCATGCATAATACATTCAAATCGATTTAAATTTAATAGAAACACCTTGAAATGAGTACAACGTAATGAATTAACAGGCGTTCGACCACCTTTGCCCTCAGAACAGATCTAAAGCGATGTAAAATGGAGTCTTGAAGATCGTAAATGGTAACAAGTAAAATATCACACCGCCTCGCTTGCAGTGTATCACTACGCCCCGTGAGAGAGGATGTACTTGGATATCTGAACTGGGTTCGTGTATCCTAAACGGAAGACAAATATTTAATTATGTTAAGATCCGGTGATTGGGCAGATGACCAACTTCATCCTGATGTTCTTCAAACTACGCATTAACAGCTTGAGCTGTGTGAATAGGCCCATTATCATCTTAAAATATGGCGTTACTACAACAACAATATCAAGATCATATGATTCACATGGTTTCCTAGAATGGCGACATATCACGGGCAGTCACGTCACTGGTAATTGTAAGCACAGAATACTCGGAAAATCTCGATATGATAACCCCATACAATCGTTTAACCTTTGGGCAGAGACACTACGGATCATATGTTTCTTTGGGCATCCGCCACACATAAACACTGCCCTTGCTTTGAAATAAGGTTAAGGATGACTCATTACATCATATTACACGTTTCTAGTCATCAGGTGTTGTGTGTTCACGGTGCCATAGACATTTTGGTAACCACTATGGTCCCTTATCAACTCATTGTTTATTTATTTCACTCATTGTTTCTGTTTTTCTTTTTTCTTTATTTATTTATGGTTACATATAGATCACAGCAGGTATATTACCTAATGATAGTGAGCTAGTCAGTTTGTATATAGTTAGAGCATGTACGAATTCACTTACATAATTACAAATACACATTTATAGATATGACCATTTTAATTAATTAATCTTCAATAAGATTGCACAATAGTTCTTAGAGAACGATTGTTTATAGTAAATATGTCAAGTTCAGGATGACTTTCAGCATAGGAGTTAAAAATATAACACATTCTTCTAATAGGTGACATGTATAGCCTATTTGTTCTAGCTGTAGATAAATGAAAAGTAACGTTTCTAAGGCGCGTGCGTTTACCTGGAACATGTAATTCTATCTGGGGTAGTAAATACTCAGAGCCTATATTATTTTGCAATAATATCATTAAGAAAATCAAGAGTTGGGTGGTACTTCTATCTTCGAGAGATGAGATATCGTGCTTACGAAGGATGTCGGTATATTTTTCGAATTTTGGATAGAGTTCGGTTTCCTTATAAGTTAAGTACCTTACAAAACGAGATTGAATCGCTTCAAAATGTGCTTTGTTTTTCTGACTTTTGGGATGCCATATGATTGAAGAGTATTCAAGTTTGGATCTAACGTAACTATTGAACAAGGTTTTAAGAACATTAGTATTTGAAAAGTTAAAGCCAAGTCTGATTACGAAGCTGAGGTTTCTGTAGCCTTCACTAACAATGCGATTGATAAGCTTGTGAGCTAATTGTTACCCCTAAATCAGTTACAATGTTCACTCTTTGTACGGGAGTGCTGATTATACTGTAATTAAATTTTAGATTATCAGTTTTCTTTGTGAATGTAATAACTTTACATTTTTTAATGTTAAGATTAAGTTTGCTCGATATACACCAAGTATGTAGTGCGCTTAGATCTTCTTGTAGTGGGAGAGCATCGGAGGGCTGGGAAATTCTTCGATAGAGTTTTACATCATCAGTAAATAATAATTTAGTGCAATTTGGTAGGATATTTGGGTGTTCCTTTATAAAAAATAAGAATAATAATTGACCAAGGTTTGAGCCCTGAGGGACCGCTGACGTTACAATGAAACTTGTAGTTGTTATATTTTTATATATTATATGTTCTATGCGATGAAAGAGATATGACATTAGGAATTTGTAGCTTTGAGAGTGAAGTTGAATGAAATAAGCTTCTTCAATAAGATATCATGATCCATTCTATCAAAAGCTTTACTGAAATCCGTATATATTGCATCAACTTGATTTCTACTGTCACTTTCCTCCGCAATGAAGTGTATGAATTCAACAAGATTAGTTGCTGTTGATCGCTTCGGAAGAAAGCCATGCTGATATGAAGATATTGAGGCGTAACATTTTACAGTAATTTGAATTCTGGCTGTGTACGCCAACTTGAGGCGTTCCTGGTTGGGTACGTCAACTTGAAAAGCGCTATTTACGCTAGTTCGATTCTCTTTGTTCATAGCTGACGTTAGGGGAAAGGAAGAAGAAAAAAAATTTGGGTCGCCGATATTATTCCTTTCTTAAGCTACAATTATAGACCAGTGAGCACAACGCTATTTTACTCCAGACTCTTGCACACGAATGGCATTGTCGGTACGGAGAAAGAGAAAGATAAGAAAAAAAATCATTTCAGAACAACACCACATACCTCGCAATCACGTTTATTTAACTCTCTTGTAAATAACATATAATATTGAAAATTAGCATCGACATTAGTGATCATGGACAGCTAAACCCAACCGTCAGAAAAAAAATCATATGTATTCAGTCTTTAAAGATTGAAGAAACTTCTAGCGCCAACACAACTAAAAAATGAGTAACAACAATGTTTGAACATTATCCTTAATAACAGCAGAAAATTTTTTTACATTTCTCGAACAAATATTAGGACATAATCTTCGGTAGGCGCATCACAGCGAGTGAAGGGAAATTACATATTACATTACTGTTTACAAAACATCTCACCGCAGAGGGAGTAAGCATATGGCTGTGTCGACTAAACTTCCTCCCTAAACACATAACGTTTCCACTAGTCTCCGCAACCAACTGTTAAGAGGGCATTTCCCTCGACATAACTTACAATTTAACAGCGGCGGTAAAAATAATACATACTGCAGAAACATTATAGGAAGTACAAGACCAACCAGTAAATTAGACTCTACCCCTGACACCATCACATCAAAGTGTGAGTGCTATCGCAATGCCCACCGTCTTCGACGCGTCCTATTGAACTAGTAAGTAGCATTATAGCTAGAGATATGACATGAAGACAACTCGAGGATTTACATAGATTTTTGTTCTGTGGCAACTTAATACTTAGATTATGAACTATATATATATATATATATATATATATATATATATATATATATATATATATATATATATATATATATATATATTATAATAACCAATACGGAGTGTCCACTACCGGACAGACATGAGCTAGCCATCGCTAATGAAGCTTTTACTTCACCAAACGTAGTACTTGTGAATAGACAATACGGAGTGCCCGCTACTGGACGAACATAAGCTAGATGGTAGCGAGTGATACTTTATACATCTGCGCAACTCGAGAAATGATTTCATTCAAAGCAAGAGAGAAATGGTGTTGATACCAGACTACCCCGTCGGCGTATGATTTGACTTACTGGATAGAGACTCACTTTCGTTTACTCAAACATGTTACGGACAAGATTTACTTGAAATTATATTATGGACATTGTAGAATTGATATACATATAGTATGTAAGTTCACTAAGTAATCAATGATGGATAAATATATATTGCTTTGCTTTATAAAACGATTTGAGACAATAGAATAAACACACGAAGGTGATAATACAACACTGAATATTATAGACAGAAACAACTTGAACGAATTATATGAACGGCGGACAATTCTTTAGTTTCCAGGACAACATTACTCCTTCTGTAGATTGAGGTAGAAAAGTAGTGAAACAGAGTTACCTGAAACGGAGACCAAAGCTCACCCAACCTTTTGACGCTTACTAGCAGACAATACCGGCACCCCAAGCCAGTTCATAGGGCTCAGTTTCGGGCAGCATCTTCGGGCGGCAACCGGTTCCAATGACCTCTCAGGCATCTCAGCACGTAGTAACAGTAATCATAGCCAGAGGTGCAGGTTGACCAAATGGCGACCTTCCTTTCGGTTAACAGCAATCAAGTATACTTCATTAACTCTCTCACCAGATGAATAAAATTTCACCGTATAAGTTGCTGGAACACTTACGTTCACAACAACAACCACAGATGATGATTTAACTGAATGATACGCTTAGGTCCCACAGAAGCAGGCGGAATCAGCCGGCAAATAACAAGGGATGGAGTCCCAAATTAAGGAAAGGCGGAGGACGGAGAGTCACTACTTCAAGAGGAAGAGACCGTACACAAGATCGAACTTGATCCAAGAGACGGTTCTCGGTGGGACTATCAGATTCCACTTACAACATAGCAAACGATTAACAAGTATCAAGCCAATCCCAATAATATCCGGAACGAGCACGAGCTGAGTGTTCGTAGGTGAGTTTCGTAATTCACTACACGTACACTGAATCTATTATCACTATTCGGTCATGGCATATCCTATTAAAAGGTTTGTAATAGAAAATCATCACTTTGCTGCATGACACGCAGTAATTCATGTCTAAGGACATAACGAAGAACTACGCCTCCATTCTCACCACCACCATGTTTGTTCAGTGCGAAGAGCTAAGACAAAGGAAGCGCGCTTCTGCATGCCGCTCGTTCTCTAATTGGTCGCTCCTTACTACGCATCAGAGCGTAATACCGAAACGACAACTTTAATAGTAAAATATATATATCTAAATGAAAATAGAATTTACATGAATCAATATTTATATATATACGTTTATAACAAATCCCTCCGTTTAAACGAAACACAAAATTTCAAATTATTTCAAGCAGTCAGTGCCATCTGCCGAGACTGAGAAACATCCGCTCGACGCAAGCCATAGACATACAAAGAAAGTAGCATATTTCAACTACACATGCTAGTCCAATTGTCGACCATCTTGAATCCTTCGTGAGGGTCGAGAATTGAGAAAACATAAAAGAAAATAACACTAAGAGCTGATTAAACATCTCTACAAATAATCTCTTTGAGAAAATGTAACGCTCAAAGAGGAACGTTACAATATTAAGGATGAATATGGTTAAAAATTTTTTGATAAACGATAGATTCAAATATGTTAGCTGGGGCAGATATTAAGGCAATGGGCCGATTATTCTGAACACCGTGGTTGCCACAGTTGCTTTTTGGTATTGGCAAAATATTCGAAATTTTCCACTTATATGGGAACATGGATGACGATAGCGATTTATTAAATATAGCTAGTAGTGGATATTTTAGAATTTCACCGAATTCTTTTATTATATATGGAGGTACACCGTCCGGGCCAGGAATGCTCCTAGGCTTGAGATTTTTACTTGCATTTTCTACTTCGGTCAGTTGTATGGAGTGAAAATATAGGTTATCAATTATTTCAGAAGTTTGAAGATTTGAAGTATTTTGTATGTCAGAGGTAGGTGATGAGTTGCTGACGATTTTTTGAAAGTGCTGTTTAAAAGCATTTGCAATTTCTAAGTTATATTTTGTTATATTGTTTACAAGTCGAAGAGTGTTGTGATCTGATTTTCTAGTTTTGTTTTTTACATACGACCAGAAAGCTATTGAATTTTCTAGTATATTTTGTTCGCATTTGTGTGAATATTTTTTACAAACTCCGTTGATTTCTCTGTTAAGGCGAGCTCTAATACTACAAACTTTTTCGTGATGTAACCTGACTCCGTATTTCCATGTCCATGTAACTCGCAGCGGACTGTGATTATGAAGACAAGTTTTGCGAGGTGCTTCTTGAGTTCTTCCGTCTCTTATATCCAAGTCGCATGACGGTTCAGAGCGTTGATCCTCTTTAATGCTCTGAGGGACCTGTCACTAAGAGGTTTCTTTGAACTCCGTTTCTCTTAGCCAATGTGGTTGTGTTGTGCTTGCAGCTCGTCATCCCTTTGACACTATCCTTCGCCACACAACCAACATACTTGCCACCTTCGTCACGCTCGGGCTACATAACTGACCCCAACAATGCCTTTCGAAATCACAGAGGTCGCCTATTTTACAGTATCATCGTCTGCTTAAATCACTGCACACTGTCGTTTTATTGCTTCTTTCTTAATACAGAGTTTAGTCTAGCACACCACGACCAACTGATCTCTGACTATTCGTTGCTGCGATTACCGACTCTCCTTTGGCAACCAGTCAGCTGGCACGTTTCTACTGAATTGATAACAATACGTAGGTGTAATGTTCAATGTTATTTCAAAATCTTGAAGACCAAATCGCTTGGTGAAGGGATATAAAATTTCTCAACGAAGATCCCAATAAATGTTCCCTGCAGGAAATAGCAGGAGGCATTTTCGGATTACTTAATCATCTAAATGAATGTTTTGACTTAGAGCCATCCCCTCGATGCGCGTTGCCTAGGACTAAAATAAATTGGGGGCAATAATGAAGATGAGACTTCCATATCAAACATGACGAGACTTTCTTTGTTCGAACTTTTTTTTTCAAATCTATAATGGTATAGTACATTATGAGTACAATTTTCGAAATTAATAGTATACAATCATAAAAAATGTTACAAAATGATGGTTTATCGCAAAACATTTTGAATCCACAAAAATTACAAGAAATAAATTTGTTACATTCCTGAAGAACCTAAGTCTTGAATGAGGCGGGGTCTCTTGAGCGTAGTGGTTGGAGCGATTGCCTTATTTTACCTACTTTCCCGTGGGGTAGACTTGATTTGAATTAATTCTAAACGGATTATTCAGAAGTCGAAGTCCGAAGGTGTTCCCCAGTTTTCAAAAACACCTTTGGCCGATTACGATCTGCCTTACGTGTGAGGGAAGAAGCTAATGAAAAAACAAACTAATAAATGAATATAAAACCTTAAAAAAAAAGTTTTCCCAAAATTTACATCTACGAAAATCAATTGTTGGTATTCCAAAACTAAATTCATCTATATTCATGATTTACTTCTATCGTACTTTTGATCTGAGAATGATATGCCTGAAACTATAACACAGGTTATTAATACATTTTTTGCTTTAGTTAGATTTTGGAATTTTACTTAACAATAAATGAATTTGGATCTGTAATTTCAGAATTTTAGAGATTTCCTTAAATTTTTCACTTCTACCTCAATTTGGAACTGACATCATAAACATATCTCTTTCGATATTTCCATCAGGTAATGCCTTTGTCACTTCCAGGATATTTCAAACAATTAACTATTTACAGTGTCTTACTTCATTAATCAGAAGTAAATTTAATATTCCAAAAATCTGTACATTTTTTCCTTAAATCTGCCGGTCCTTGAGCTTACTTTTTTCTAAAAGAAGATAAGAACAATCCTATTCCAGTACTATAGTTTATATGCAATGTTAAAACACAGGCATTATTCTACTTAAGTTTGTGCTCCTTAATCTGCTACTTGTAGTGATTTCTGTAGAGAATGGAGTGTAGAACAGTAGAAAGGTATGAGGTTTTCAAACTTAAGGTCAATGATTCGAATCTACTCAGAAATTTTTCAAAACTTTTTTACTTACACATTTTTTACAATAACGGAATCATGTTAATTTGTATTTTAATTTACCATTTTGGAATTTAAAATGTGGCCCCTTAAAACAGCTGATTAATTGTCCCGAAGAGTTCACTATGAAGTCAAGCGTCCTTCTGCATCCATTACTGCTTGAAACCGTCGTGACATGCTTTCTATACGTAAGCTTTCTGATGTAATTATGGCTTTCTTCCAACTCTTCCCAAGCATTCATTTTATTAGAGATTTCATTTTATTTCAAATAAGTTCAACTCCAAACAATTGCACGAAGTATATAATTTCGAATAAAACAAACGACTTTTTAAAATTCTGATTATTATCTTTTTGTAAAACTCTCGCGAACATTATTTCTAGGTCGACGGGTAAGAACACTAAATTAACTCTCTTATTGTTTTAGATCCATTTCAATGGAAGGAGTTGAAATAGTTGGGAAAAATTAGAAAGCCATGCCCTTTATTCCAGTGTAACACGGCACACGGTGTGCCCAGCAAAGTAGACACTGTGACGCAAACTTTTACCTATTATTTACAAGAATATTTGTCGAGTTTATTTAATTTATTATTATTAACACCGTTTCTTCCACGACCAGCTGTCTGTGTATAGTTAAGTAGACATAAATATCACATTAAGGGAATGAGTGTAATTACTTACTTTAATAGTAATAGAAAGGCCTATTTCCTTGTATTCCCTACCTGGGATAACTGCATCCGGTCTAGAAAACTAGAACTAAGAACAAAGTTACCCGATGTGCTGACAATACAGCACCCCAAGATCATGAGTGGCACAAGTACTCTTCTACGCCTCGGCACCATAAGGGCTGTTGCGTTCAGAGAGAGAGAGAGAGGTTGACATAACTTATGTTCCTTGCACTTACGTGCTTTAATAAGTGTTAATATATTTTATGAATTACGTAAATGATCATCTCGTTTTCTGTTTGTTATTATTATTATTATTATTATTATTATTATTATTATTATTATTATTATTATTATTATTATTATTATTATTATTATTATTATTATTATTAATTCTTTTTATTATGTATTTCTTAACACGTTGACTACCATTTGTATGGAATTCCACATACATGACTCTCCCATACAGCGCCGCGTGTATGATTTTTCATACACTAACAATATATTTCAAGTCTGTTTTGTTCGCTCTATAGGTGTGTATGTAACACAGCACCCCAAGATCGTGAGTGGCACAAGTCCTTTTCTACGCCTTGGCACCCTAAGGGCTGTTACGTACGGAGAGAGAGAGAGAGAGAGAGAGAGAGAGAGAGAGAGAGGAAGAGACATAAGTTAAGTCCCTTGCACTCATGTGCTTTAATAAGTGTTAATATATTTTATGAATTACGTAAATCATCATATCGTTTTCTGTTTATTATTATTATTATTTTATTATTAATTCTTTCTATTATGTATTTCTTAACACGTTGACTACCATTTATATGGAATTCCACATACATGACTGTCCCATACAGCGCCGCGTGTATGATTTCTCATACACTAACAATATATTTCAAATCTGTTTTGTTCGTTCTATAGGTGTGTATGTAATTAAATACATATGGCATAGAAGTCGAACTTTAATGTCCTACGTATATGCAAGACCATACACAAAGACATGAACAAAGCAATTTATGGGGCTAAAACAAAGACGGAAACAAAGAATTACTGGCGGATTGTTGCCCGTGGTGCACAGGTGGTAACGGTGAACAGATTTAAATTAAACAAATAAAGTTTTAATTAAGCTTAATTTAACTTTTAGTGTACAGTAGGGAAGGCTCAGGAGTTCTCTAAGATTGTTAAAATATCGAACCCCGTGAAAGGAACTGCAAACCTGTTCGTAAGCCCCCAGCAATGTTCAACAGATATTATGTTCTAATCTTCATTTCAATGCAGAGCTATATACACACTTCAATATTCGCCTTCAAACGAAGGTGCTGACCATTCATGATTTGAAGTATGGAATTCTCTCTCACCCAGTGTATTCTCCTGACATGTCTCCCAGCGATTACTACATTTTTTGGTATCTCAATCACTTCTTAGTAGGATAGCTTTACCTAGAGACCACTGATTAATCTGGTATTGTATTTTTCACTTTTTCACCTTTGGAATTGACAATCATCGGTTAGACATTTCAGTCGTATCTACCTAATATTAACAACGTTTCTTCGATAATTTCGTAACATTGTACCATTTCTTTGGATGATTGATTAGCTTGGTTACGTTATTCCATCATTTTATATATTGCACCGACGTGTCACGTATACCTTAACGTTGGATAAAAATTCACTAGCTTTCACAGGAAATCAAATTCAGAACCAATGCATTAGAACTATTTGGCCACAACAAGGAACATTTAGAAAGATGTTTCGATTTTGTTAGGAAAATTATGATTAGGTGTAAAATTTAAAAACACATTTAAGAAAGGGTACGGAACAAACGCACTGAACTTTCTCGCTCGAATTTCTTAAACTAGCTTTCGTTAGTCTGCAGCTATTACTAAAACATTTATTTGGAAAATGGAATAAAATAATATGTTTTGGAAAACTTTGTTCCAAGAAACTTTAAGCCAAAAAGTAAAGTACCTATTGGTCATATTTCCGTTAGAAATAACTTATACTGTATATTACAATTATTAAGAAAATAATTGTATGTGAACTGTGAGCAATAGCTTCTGAATAATTTCTGAGAAAATTCTCAAAAAAGTCAACCCCAAAATAATCGCTGTGGATCTTTTCAGGACAAACGAGCTATGCTTTGTTGTTAGTGTTTTCATAAAACATTTATTTAAGATATACGAACAAAATCGCCTCCTTACTCCTAAAAGTAATATACCATTTCTAGATTTTCAGAACGATGCAGTTATACCATATCGTTAGGTTATTTATGTAACATTTATTTATGAAATATGAACAACAAACATCTCCTGAGTTGATTTTGGGAAGATCATCGGCAAAAACGTACTCTAAGAGGTAAACTACTCCATCTGTAATTTTGAGGATAAACGATTTATGCTACATTGTAATTTGTAAATTATTTATGAAATTTGGACCAACTAGCTCGAGTGATTTTTAAGCAAATTGTCTGGAAAAATTTAAGCGTCAAAGTAAATTACCTATTTTTACTTTTTCTTTTTGGGACAAGCGAGTTATACTATATTCTAAGGTTACTACTGAAATATTTATTACTGAAATTAGAACAAATTCATCTAAGCTATTACTGAGAAAAATGTCATAAAAATTCACTCCTTTTGAAAAATACTCCTTTTGGATGTTTTCGAGACAAAGGAGTTATGCAGTGTGTTAGGTTATTAATGAAACTTATATTTACGAAATATGAACAAAATTGCCTCAGGTGTTAATGGGAAAATCGTCGGGGAAAAGCTCACCCCGAGAGTAAGCTATTCCTTCTGAATGTTAATATGACGAACGAGTTATGCCATAATGTTAGGTTACTAATGATACGTTTACTTATGAAATATGATTGAGAAAATTTTGCTAAGGCAATGCATCCCATATATTAAATTGTATCTTATGTATTTTTTCTGAGCAAGGTTTCATGTTACGATGGAAGATTGTTAATAAAATATGTATTTATTTTATTATAAATAAAATATATATTTATTATTAGTGTTTGTGAGAAAATTTAGTTATTTTACATTTTCATCCTTCAGTAAACTACTCTTATTTTTAGGTGTCGGAGGAAAATCCGAAATGATAGAATGTTTTTAAAAACCTCATGTATAGAATTCGGTCTACACACGTTGAACAGTATGGCCTCTATTTGAGTACATCCAAAATTGTGACGAACCGACAGACGAACAGATGGACAGACATCGAAAACAATTTTTTTCGAAATGTATTTGCCATGAAACTTGAAGTTATTGAAATCTCGAATTCGATTTTTATCACTATCACTACACTTTTTTCTTTAGTCGCTCGAATGTGAAAGCGAATAAGCATACACCGGCACGTGATAATTTGTAATCCCAAATATTTAATGAGTTACTCTTAATGTGTTGTCATGTTTCACGCTACTTTATAATGTATAAGAATGTTATGATTATAATTCATATCCATATTATTTTTTGGAAGCATTCGCCTTTCTCGCATCTAGACCTGTATAGTTTACTTTTGTTCGAAGAAACCATTCTTTATTCCCTACATAGACACGATTGCATTTCTTGCACTTGTGGATCCGAAGAAAGAAGAGAGAAAGTGAATACTGTAAAAAGAAAAAAACGCCCAAATAAGAACAATAATTTGACATAAGCCTTTTCATTCTTGTTTTCATGACAAGCTTTTCTACTTCGTTCTGTTTCACATGGCATGTATTCGTGCTAAGATTAGCTCGCGTATGTTTTTATCTGCGAGGTGAGTTCAAGGTCGTCTGTTCTGCAAAAACGTCGAATTGAGAAGTAAGAATACAAACCCATAAGCTGAAAACAATCACTGTTACCAATAGTACTCTAATTTTGAATATATACGTCATTAAAAGAAAATATCAATGGTACTTAATTATTATGTTGTTTCGGTTCTTATTAACATAAAAACACTTCCTATTATGTTTTGTAAAATGATATAATGGCTTTTGATTGGATCCGATCTGGCTTCAAAACAGTATAAAAAATACTAGTTCACCACTCTATTCACCTAACCACGGAAAATACTTTTTGGTTGCTTTCTTTTTCTTCACAAATAAATGCTCATAGCCATGGTGTGTGTCACTTCGAACTTCAAGACAACAGTTTTTAAGTTTGTTTCTATATTTTCGTACAACATCTTGGTTACAGAAGCTAATTTATATATTTCAGACAATCGAGACGCTAGCTTTAAACAAATAAATCAATATTTTACTCCACTTTCTTCTTAGTTCCTTGACCCAACTTCCCTACGAAGTTCTGAAATTTCCTCCGCAATTGTGCTTTGCTACTGCAAAAATCCCTCCAAAGCATGATTGACAGTATACACAAAACTGGGCATAATTTTTTGCGTATATTTTTATTATTCTATTATATTTTTTGGAAATATCTCCTTAAATCGATTGCTTTCTTTCGTCTTCAGTTACTAATAACTGAATTTTATCCATAAACGTAAGGAAATGGAATAAATGCGAAAAATCGTGAATTACAGTATACGCACAATTATTTTCAGTAAGTGGGTACATGTATACGGTGTCCGAACGACTACACATAGGTCAAACAAGAGCACAGGTAATGGCTGTAGTGCAGTGTAGTGAAAGTGTACTGTAAGAAAGAAGACGCGTAGGAAAGGTTGTGCTGCCGACGCTGGGTCAGTTGCGGTCCTCAACTAAATACCTTAGGAAACAAGCGGATAAAATTAAAATATTGCAATCAACGATGTGTTACCATGCTAAAAAATAATTCCATATGGATACATCTTGAATAATGCTTCTGAACTTATTATGAAGCATCGACATATCAACAGAGTGTTGCAACATGCCGTGCTTTTTTGAAACAATTTCGTTCAATTCTCAAGTATTATACTGAGGTGAATGAGCGATATATCATAGTTTACACAAGAGGGATGTGGTTTTCTTTCTAAGAAAATCCTCGTTATGTGCAATAGCTGGAATTAAATTTGTCCTATTTTATAGGGTGGCATGACATCACTATACTTGTTAGATCCTCATTTCTTTTACGAATATTTATTTATTTATTTATTTATTATTGCTGTCTATTACAGGAGATTATCCAAATTACAACAGCCTTACAAAATTAATATTATATTTACAATTAAACAATAGAAGAGGTTAGAAATTTAAAAAATACCAATAAGCAAGTTTCAGTATATATAATGTCAAAATGCTAAATACGTAGAAGAGAAAATAAACAAACTATTAAAACACATACGACAAAAACATAGAAAATACATTAGATGTCTAAAATAATGTATTTATGAACACACAAGCAGTGAGATAATTCTAATGTAATTTCGTGAAACGATCTCTTAATAAAGAAGCATAACAGATTCCATAAACTCACTAATCAATATCAATTATTAATAGATACAATATTGTTACTAAGTAAATTCAAAATAGTAACATTAGAAGGTTGGGTGAAATAATTATAACTTACATTGTTATCATATTACAATTAAATTGTCTTAAATAAAAAATAAGGCATAACACTGGAAGGGGAGAAAATGGCGTCCGGACTCTTCAGAACAGAAGCATTATGCTCTTTAATTTTTTCAATTTTATCTTCTTAAACAACATTAATTTTTAGACATTATTTAGTTTATTACAATGTTTATATTATTTTACATGTTATTTGGATGTCCGGCGCCTATATCTTTCAGTAATTTTCACAATTTAGTGTAAAAATAACTTTACTTATAACAGGTCAAATCGTCCTTGAACGGGCCATCTTTACATTTATAATCTATTTCAAACTAATATACAACAAAAACAGTCAAGAAGTCAACTAAGCTCTATGGCTGTGACTTTTATTATATAATCTTCCGTCAAGGGAGAGAATAAAATAGAATAGAACATTGCGAATATCATAGTCAAATACTTAAAAATTGAAATATCTATACTATAGATAATCTAAACGTGGTAATATTGTTCTACCTATTATGTAGCAGCGAATGGCATAGCAAAATCAATCTCAGTGCTACTTTGTATTAACTTGTTAAATAACCTACACATACTTTTCAAAAGAGCATTCAAATGTGCAATTGTTTTAATTTTTTTACAAATAAATGGCAATCTTGACCTCAAGCAGTTATATGCAATATTAGAAGTTAATAAATGTAATGACTCAAGACTGTCAACAATTCCATTTACTAACTTAAAAAAGAAATATAAGTTGAAAATACTTCCGTCTAGCAGATAATGTTCAAACATCAAATAACCTTAGAAGAGTTGCATGTGATATTTTATTTTCATAAGAGTTTATTCTACAAGTTCTGTAATATAAGCATATCAAAATCTTATTCTGAATCTGTGCAATTTTTGGAATGTACTGCTTATAATACGGTGTCCAAACTATACTTGCATAATCAAGTTTGTTTCGTGCGAGAAACCTGAATAACATAATAATAACATATGTATTATTAAAATTTCTAGTACTTATCACAAAACCTACAGATTTCAAAGCCTCACTAACAACCTTTTCTATATGTGCATTAAAACACAATATGGTATTTATAATGACATGCAAATCACTACTTCATTCCTATAATGACATCACTACCTCCAGATTTGTGGAACTATTGAAGTTTTTAATATCAGATTATAAATGTAATTTAATGTTATTATTGAAACAACTTCACATCCTTTTAAAGAATAACTTGGCAATAAATCAGGATCATTTGATTTGGAAGATTTTAACTTTTTAATAACCTGTGTAAGTGGACATTGAAAAATAGAATTTACCGTCAAACAATACGGTATGATTAACTTGGTATGAGAGGTAATATCGTAATCAGAAGGCAGAGGGGAATACACACTTAAATATTGAACAAAGTTGTAAGGTATGTCCACATCTGTTGTAACTAATTTTGCTTTGTAAGTCATATGACTTATTTCTAAATTTTGATTGTTCTTATCTTTAATAAAATCCAAACATTTTTGAATTATCCTTGAATGAGATTGCTGACTGTTTTATATAATGCGTAAGCCCACTTAAGTAATGGTTTTGATTTTCTACGTAATTCGCTATATTTATTTAAATTATAATAGGAATTTTTATGTTTCCTACAGAGTGTCCAATATACAACGCAACCCGAAGTTTATGAAATTACAACTTTTGAACCTGACACGATACACAAATAATGGCTACATCAAAATTAAGCCTTGTTCATGTATATGTTTTTAAACTAGGAAGCAAGTACACCAGGTACCTACACTGTACCTGATTGAAGTACACTAGGAACCATACAGTGTTGCTAGATGTAACCAAAGGTTTAAATCTTTTTTTTGTAAAAGACGTAAATTCACTCATAACTCATATGTATGGATGTTCTGTCGTTAATTTTCAGTTCGCTTAGTTGGAGTAGCTTGAAAATTATGGATCAGAAAAATAATTTTTCATTTTCACAGATAACTAATCGAATGGGGCCTCTATAAGGAGGAATTAGAGAAATTGTAGTTTTCATAAATTAACAGTCTGAATTGACAACACTGCTGATGTTTCAGTTCATCAAAAGGTGTGTTAAGGATCTGTCTACATTATGCAATTCCTGAGAAACAACGGAAAACAAAAATTGAAATTATCATGATAAAACTTTTACCTAGGTGCATCCGGCAACGTTGCAGTTATCACGAAATGAGTTATCAGCTCTATAACAGATGCTGGGAGTACCCCCTGTTTTGTTTCACTCGTTTACACGTTTCACCATGTAGGCAGCAACTTTACGAAGAGTAGAAGTGTTAATATTCTCAATGGAACTGCGAATATTCGTTTCCAGGTCTTGTTTAGTTCAAGGATTGTTCTTGTTTACTTCTTGCTTTAAATAGACACATTGAAATGAAAAGCAGCGTTGCCGGATCCATGCAAATAAAAGTTTTATCATGGTAATTTCAAAGTTTGCTTTTGTTTGTAAGGTCAAAGTTTCAAGGTATCACGAAACCTGGATCTACGATGTTTCAGGAATTGCATAATGTAGACAGATCCTTAACACACCTTTTGATGCACTGAAAAATCAGCAGTGTTGCCAATTCAGAGTGTTAATTTATGAAAACTAAGAGTTCCCTAGTTTCTCCTTATAGAGGCCACATCCGATTAGTTATCGGTGGAAATGAAAAATTCTTTTTTCGTGTTCATAGTTTCCAGTCTACTCCAACTAAGCAAACTGAAAATTAACGACAGAACATCCATACATATGAGTTATGAATCAATTTACGTGTTTTGCAAAAAAATTGATTTACACCTTCGGTTACATTTGGCAACATTGTGTGATTCCTAGTAAACTTCAATCGTTGTTTGCTAGTTTAAAAATATATACATGAACAAGGCTTCATTTTGGTATAACCATTATTTGTAAATCGTTTCAGACTTAAAAGTTGTACTATCCTAAACTGCGGGTTGCATTGTATATTGGACACCCTGTATAATAACACTTTTCTTTATAATCTCTGATGTAAATCAACATGGATATTGATATTTCTTAGATATTTTCCTTTTCAGCGCATTTCTTTCAATAATACTATTAAGAATATCGTGAAAATTAATTGACAGATTTATTAACATCATTTATATTATATAGATACATCCAATCTTCTTTTCAAGTTGTTTATAGAGGTTATGGCATATGCTGATGATGTAAATTTAATAGGGGATGATAGGAGAACAGTAGAAATATATGCAGAGATCTTATTAAACGCTTGCAGGGACATGGGTTTAGAAGTAAATGCAGAGAAAACTAAATACATGGAAGTGCGTCGGGACCGTAATACGGCAAATTGTGGAGGCGTTAAAATATTAAATAATGCCTTTGATAAAGTGGATACTTTCAAATATTTAGGATCAATATTAACAGACGAAAATCATATTCACGAAGAAATTAAATGTCGACTAAAAGCAGGGAATTCGTGTTACTACTCGGTTCAAAATCTCTTGTCGTCGCGAATTCTGTCGAGGAATTTGAAGCTTAAAATATATAAAACGATAATCATGCCTGTTGTTCTGTATGGTTGTGAAACATGGTCGCTTACTCTGAGGGAAGAACATAGACTGAATGTGTTTGGGAACAGGATCCTGAGAAGAATATTCGGACCCAAGAGGAACGGGAATGGGGAATGGCGGAAGCTTCATAACGAGGAACTACATAGTTTATACGGTTTACCCAACATTGTTAGGGTCGTCAAGTCTAGGAGGCTTAGGTGGGCAGGTCATGTAGCTAGAATGGAAGAGAGTAGAAACGCTTTCAAAGTCTTGACTGGTAGACCCATAGGAAAACGACCACTAGAAAGACCTAGGCGCACATGGGAGGATAATATTAAGATGGATCTCGCAGAAATAGGAATACAAAGTAGAACTGGATGCAATTAGCTAAGGATAGAAGTCAGTGGAGAGCTTTTGTGAATGCGGCACTGAACCTCCGGGTTCCATAGGCCATAGAGTTAGTTAGTTAGTTAGTTAGTTATAGAGGTTATAAAATTGGCCTTACTAAAATTAAACAAAGTGTTTGAATTCTGTTTTATGCCTGGTCTGAAATTTCAAAGATTAATATTAAAATTACGAGGTGGTGATAATTATCTTCTGTCAATAATGGAGATATATTTCTCGTTAAATTAATATCATCTTCTAAGTGAGAAAAAACCAGATCTAAAGTTCTCCCGTACATATTTCTTATTAAATTATATGATGTTAAATTATATAAAGAAATGAAATTTGCCAATATATTACAAATAGATCCACCTTGCAATAAATCAAAATCAGTATCCGTAATAGATTATATATATTAAAATCACCAACAACGAGCAAATTTTGATAATGCATGTCAACGATTTCCTCTAATTTTTATAAGAAATTATTATAGGTTCCTACTTTACTATTCGGTGGAAAATATACCAATACTATTAAAAACTACTTCTAGATGTTGTAACTTTTAGACAAAGAACTTCAATACAATTTACGGTTATGAATACCTCAGGTACACCATAATCTCTTACAATAACTATTAGAACAATACCACTAATGTTATGAGTCCTATCACACCGAAAAACATTATAACTTTGGTAAGTAAATTCACCATTGTATATACCCTCACACAGCCAAGTTTCATGTTGATATAATCATAACAACTTCTTTGCTATTGTCTAGAAATCAGTCGCATCCTGTTATGCGGACCGGATAATGGTGGGTTACAGTATTGTGTAGCACAGGGTTTTATTGGCTTAACTAAGGTAAGGAAAGCTTCGAATGGAATAGTTCACTCTAATAATTTTATAAACTTTACTGGCAGTTACAACATGTACCGTACTTTATTAATTTCGACGGTAATATGCACAAACTCAACAGAGTCAGGAACAAACACACAAACCTGTCATAAATCGGAAGAGTTTCAAATTATGTGCACTCTTCAGACTTCAGTTACAAAACGCTAAGCTAATCACAAGAAGCTTTAAACCACTAATGACAAGGTAGACATCTGCGTTTCCATATTTCGGAAATTTTGGCTTAATACGAACCTGTACAGTTGTTTCTTTTCGGATACTATGATTTACAAGAAAATCACTTATCAAAATTTATAAATGTAGATATAGAATCATGAATACACAGTATGTCTATAATCACAAACGCAAATGTCCATATTAGTCTTATATCTTAGAGCAAATCAAACATCAGAAGGCAAAGAAAGGGTGCAAAACCTTCTCCAGTCTAGAAACGAATTAATATATAATTAGTTTTGTAACAATGTTTTAATATTGTTCATGTAAACTATAAATATGAGACTGATAATCACATGTTTAGGAATAAAGTAACAACTTGTATATTATATTTTTCTTTCTTTTATTAACTTTTATGATGTCTCTATTGTCGAGTAGGCATTAGCAAGGAAAAGATATAATTGTATTAGGAATTGTGCCTTTGAAAACTCCGCAATATTTTTATAAATAGCAATGTAGTAGAGATGTATGACTATCAATTTCATTTTAATGTAAGGAACAAGAGATGCCATCCATCCAAAAATACAGATTATCTTATGTGAAAGATACTACCTCTTAATATCTAATTTTGTTCGTTTCATTTTTTCCAAATTTAGCCTGGTAAAGCATAGTGCATTTTAAACATAGTTTACAGTGCATTTCATAAACGTATTTTATTACAGTCTGCTACAAATTAAAGTAGCATATTTTGTATACAATTCTGAAATGAATCTTGCTTCTTTTTGTTTGTGATAACTCTACATGATGCTTATTTCTGTAACTAGAGCTAAATGAATTATTAGACGATGTTTGACTTCACAAAACTAATGCCTGAAATAAGATTTATTATGAAATTTTATCATTCTGGAACAATTGATAAAAACATAAGTTATATATTTATACATTATAAACATAACATTTAAAATTTGCTGAACATGGCTATTATTAATGAAGATATTTAGAGTCAAATATATTTCAATCTAAAGGTTAACAAACATATATTTACCATAAAACTAAAAATAACTAATGACATGATGTTCTAAATAAAATATTTTTGCTTTCCAAAAATAGGCAAAATGTGAACTTCCCGAGGAATTAAGTAAACGTACAATAGACTTTTATAAAGCTCTAAAGAATTCAGGTATTCCCAAAAGTATGGAACTTTTGCCACCAGGATTACGTTCTCAAGTGTGCCTGGATTTATTCTTCGCAGCTTTTGAACACGTAAGTACTTAAGAACCATATATTGATTACGCTTAGTAAATTATAAATGGATTCTCCTTCCGTGGAAATTCTAATATTCATTTACCATTCTAAACGTTTCGTTTCTTCTTTAAATAACACAATAATATCCACACCTGCGAAATAATATTCCTTCCAAATTTTGTGCAAATCTGAAGAATTTGCTAAACAAGAACTCGCTTTAAGCCCCGTTCAATACGCAGAGATCTCCATACAATTTCAAAGGCTCAATGCCTTTAAATACAGGCTATAACTTACGCTATGATAAGAATTATAATACGTGTCTTGTTACTTGTACAAAACAAGGTTACAGAGCATAATTGAGTCATCCATTTTTAAACGGCATCCTGTCCAAAAAAAATCGATTTTGAGATATTGGCACCATTGAATCAATGATATTCATAGCTCTCATACGGTATATGCTTTACGGTTCCAAAAAATCCGCTAAGCGGTGGAAATTAAGTTCAAATATGATAAAAGTTGCCATACAGTTACAAACTGGCTTTTGTCCACGTCCAACAAACCAAACTGTCGGAGGTAAAATCCTTAAATTTACAGAAACAAACAGCTTCTTGTTCTTTAGACATCTGTAGCGTGTAACAAAGAGCAATTTCAAAGTGACTCTCGTCCACAAGTCACAGCTACGTTCTGATATGTTCAAAATGTATAATTTTCTTATTAACAGTGTGGCTTCTAAGAACAGTATGTTTATTCATAACGGTTGGTAACCCTTCTATTGTTGTTACTGATTAAACGAAACATATTTCCAACAATCAGTTTCATTCTAGCAGACACTCAAATTGTGTCGTGTTATGCGCTGTTCCTTCCAATGTTTTTTGTCCTTTTAACGTGCTTGAAGAAAGGAGATATAAATTGCATCCAATTTGACGTATGTTCGATCTATTATACTATATCCAAAGAACATCTGAGTGGCAATAAAGTTTTTATCTTAGAGTGGAGTAAGGCAGATCGTCCCAAAGGTTCGAAGGATATTGCTTCCTGTGTCTACTACCAAATAACAAACACTAACATGGAGAAATATGAAGTAGTTCTCTTATTCGCGGATGGTTAAAGTGGACAGGGCAGGAACTGGATTACGGTCGGAATGTAATGAAATGGCAATCTAGATCTCCGAGTAATATATTTAATATGTAAGGCTCGTATGCATTCCCCCACTCCAGGCCACTCGTACATTCCAATGGACAATGTTTGGGCGAATAGAAAACAATGTTACGAAAGATGTCTACTAGTACAACTCCAGAATAATATTTCGAGGTTTTTCTAAAAGGTGGAAAAACTTTAAAGTTGGAAATGACGTTCAAGTATGTGGCTAGAAAACAGCTATAGAAGATGTCCTGATAAAGCCTGCTCAGTAGCATTTCAAGTTTACAATGTGTAAGATATTCATAATCAGCAGAGGAAAAGTTTCAGCAGCAAAAATGTTAGGGTGAGAGTGCATAGAACTAAAGTGTGTAAGACAAAAAAAAACGTCGAAGATAATACCCTTCCACTATATCATGCAGCAGTCGTGTAAAAGAAACCAAAATGTGTTATCTTTATTAATTGTTGTCTACCATGCAAACACGCTTTGAGAACACGATCTTCTATTTTCTATTTTAGATGTTTGAAGTTTTAAGAGGAGTTTTCGTTTTTTCTTAATGATATTATCTCCTACTTTGAAAGCTGTTTCAAACCAGTCATTGTTTACGTATCCATAAGTCGTTCTAGTTCAGACATTGTAACAATATATTTTTAGCCATCTCTTTCATCCTGTTTCCATTATAATAAACAAATAATTACATAATTATATCACTTTTGTCTCCGAAACGCTTTATCTCGATGACAAAATGGCTTTGTGCAGTTCCGAAAGGTATCTTGTCCTTTAAACAGTTGCAAAAGAAGTCTTATCCAAATTCCTTTTCCATATTTCCTTCAAACTATTGCATAGAGTTTGTTCAAATTTTTAGCGAACATGTCTTTTCTCCTGGCCAATAATTCTGCAACAGATAGCAGATATTAATGACACTTGGACTCTACAAAATGTTTTTTTTCGATTTTTGGAAAATTTTATTTGATGGACGAGATGCCGTTTGGAAATGGGCGACTCAATTACACAACATTTTTCTTGGTCTTTTCATGTGATCTATGAAACTTTAAGCTTCATAAATCTTAAATAGTTATAAAATGAGTTATCTCTAAAGCACGTTATAATCAAATTGGGTAGAAAGCCCTTTTTCTCCGATGTAATTGCAGCGAACAACTCTTGTACAATTTCTATCCGGGTACAAAGGAAAAACATTTTCACTACCTTCTGTCACAGACAGTAACATGGAAGCTTGTCAATCCTGGGAAGTGAGAGCAAAGTTTATTTGGGCGCTGCGTTTTGGTATTAAAATCATGACTGATGTCTTAAATGATATCAGACATCAAATACGCATGCCTGAACGCGATGCTCAAAAGTTATTCAGAATTCTATGCCACTGTTAACATGCATAATAGAAGTACATTATCTTCAGTCAGCTACCAGACAAATATATAGTTTACAACTAGGGAAAATCATAAGAAATGGCAGAAAGAAAGAAATATTAAAACTGCCTGTTGAGTCATAAAGGATCAAAACTTGCAGAGTACGCAAGATAATTAAAGTAGGGAGTGTGAAAGATTGTATTGGTTTTTCCTGTAAATACTGTTTTTTTTACAGATTTCAGTAATAGAGCGCTTACCTCTCCTGCGTGGTGGTGTTCCTGGTTAAATAAGTTTGTGGTGGACAACTTCGTGTCTGTGGGTTTTCTCATGGTGCTCACGTTTCCTCCCACATTCGGATTGCACTAATGCTTCTGCCATCATTCACTTGCCTTAATCATCTACCTCCTTTAGCCTAAAGACCATAATCGTTGGAAGTTAAACTGAAATATTCCATTTTTTCATAGATGAAGGGCAATTTCCCCTATCTAAAGGAATTTGATAGCAAGTAATTAGCAGACAAGAGAGAAAGATGAGTCAAAACATTGAAAAAGGGAAATAGTTAACTTTCAGACGGAATGCTATAATCCTGCTATTCATCTACCGACAATTGAGACGAATTGATCGAGACGACGAATCTCAATTCCATTCAATTCTCTTCAAAGTATGATTTTTTTTTTTGAGATCTTGATAAATGACCTTTTCCTTGTTTCCGTTCTCCTATTATTATATTGGAAGATCGCAGTATTGAAGTAGTGCAAACATCGTAAAAGTCACATAAGCGCAGGATGAATATATTTGTGCTGTTCCAAGCCGGGATATTTTTGGGAAGTTTCTTCATTCAATCTACAATAGTGCAAAGCTTACTTTCACTCACCGTTGAAAGAAAGCAACAAAACAGCACTCATTTATTCATTCTTGTTGTATGCATCATTAATTGTTTTTAGGAAAGAACTCGCATCTTTAATTCAAAGATTATATTTGAAATATACCAGTATGCCGTAATATGATGCGCTTCATACTAAAGTTTAAGATTGCATATGAAGCTGTTAATAAACATGTAAAAATAACACGTAATACTAAAAGTAACATTTTGCAATATCGCACTAAACATAAGCAACAAAAGAGAGTTGATCCGGGATAAAATGTAAATCGACTGGAGATTTATACAAAAGACGGATTTGTTTCAGTCAAGACGGGACTATGGTAACTTCACTTAAGGACAAAAGACTGAGATACCTTCGATCACTTATGTTTCGTACTTCTGATATTCAAGTCCTGGTTGTCATCTTTGCATTAATACATGAAGAGTTAGTGAGGTAAACGCAATAGACTGGCTGGTAAGTGTAGTCTACGTTAGACTAGTCATCATAGTGAGTAATTGGGTTTTATAGCTGATCCTTATGGGCAAAATAATTAATTTTGAATCTGCACGTTACTATCCTTTAAAAGTATTCAATTGTACTAAAATAATGTGACCAATGTAGCAGCCGCGCGACGATGTCCACTTACGTTTAAACAATTATAGGTTGTCACAGAATTACGATAACTAAACATCATTTTATTCTCAAAGTAAAGTTATTGAATGCTGAAATTAACTTAATTCTTTATAAATCTAATATACTGCCACATTTCTTAAGCACGCCAGTTGTTATTTACTAAATTAAGTCTTTTTCGTTTTATTATACTTGTTGTAAGCGGATAACTATGAAACTACTAGAGATATGGGAAAATCACCTTGAATTAAACGAGCTCACTTTATGTCGAAGATGTTGAAGATTGTGACCTTTGATTACAAACGGGCCTCTTTCTATATTTTTAAAGAGTGGATTTTATGATGAATTGAAAGGAAACATTGGAGTAATTTGTTATCATCCTATGAAAATTTCTACTAATCGTCTTGGCTGCCGACACATTATAAATAGCAATTACACAATACCGAATGTAATTTTGTATCTATGGAAGTTACGTTCTCAGATGTAGAGGTCAAATTTCAGACAATTAGTCAGTCTTGATCGTCATCATGTCTGCAAGAATTTGTACCATGTGAATCTTTTATGAGCCTGAAATCCTATTCGGAAACATTTTACATCTGTACTCATGGACCAATATTTGATCTGATGGAATCATTTCGTTATATGTTGGTTGTTTTTTATTTTAATCCGTAAGTACTATGGACCGTCTCTCAGACCCCTGCGACTTTTCATATCATTATATTTTCCACAGTCTCACTACTACAAGTGGATCTTTTCGTCTACCTTCCTGTCTAGCAAATGGTTACATATTGTGAAGTTCGTGTTATAATTGATCCCCTTTGCGCGGCGCTGGAGGGGTCGAGCGGTCTCAGAGACGTGCTATAGTAGTTACGTGAGTATTTTGCTGATCAGTTGTCTTTCGTTATCTACTGATTATTAGCAGTTTTGTGTCTTGCCGTGTGGCACGTCTTGCACCACACATCAAATAATGACCCAGAGACTGGAAAACCTGAAATAATCACATTTTATAACATGAGTAAAGGCGAAGTGGATACTCTAAACAAAAAATGTACAGATTACACATCAAGTCGTGGAACAAGACGATAGCCATTGACAATTTTCTTTATGCTGGTGGATATTTGCGTGTGGTGTCAATGTGTATGTCTTGCATTAGGTCTACGCTAAGTCCGCAGTGATGACAAGACGTGATTTCATGAAAACCTTGGCAAAAGGACTTGTTAGGCCAAATATAGAACGTAGATTTTTCATCGGACATCTGCCACGAGAGCTGAGTTTTTCAATCAAGAGCTTGAAAGTGAGTTTCCCACCATCGCGCATAAGGAGTTCAAAAGGAAAACATAGTCTTCTGTCAATTGAGTTGTAAGCGCAAAGCAAAGATACTCATTCGTGTCAGCGGTGTGGGGTACAGATTTCCTTGCAGTGCAGAAGAAGAAGATATAACTGCCTTCCTGAAGGAAGTGCGGCACTTTCTATCAGAAAAGTTAGTGCGGCACTTTCTTTACCGTCAAAACGTATTTTCTTTACTTTCTCCATCATATAAGAACTAAAAATAAGTTTTATTCATTACCTTTACACTACAGAAAAATGTAAGAGTACAACTATAACAGTATTTTCCTGTAAGTTTAAAAAAGCTGAAATTCCATGTTTTTTCTCCGTTTTTACTGTATTTTTATTCTCAGTGCATCTATAAGAACAGTGTATTTTAAATTAGTGTTATTTTGACTACACAGAAACGGAGAAAAAATTGAATATTTCAACAATTACAATTTTAGAATAACATTGAAAGCATTGTTGCAAATTTTGACTATGTTCTCTTTCTCATTGTTTTAAAAATATAATGCTTTCTTTACATCGTGAAATTACTATGTTTTACTTTTCTGTAAGCAACTAAGATATGTAGGATATCATTTTCAAAAATATGCAATGAAACTACTACTCAGGAAATGTGAAACAACAATGCGGTCTGACAGACCGTTCCATAGTAGTTACGTGATTATTTTCGTCCATAGTACTTAAGGGTTAACGAGGGCAGTCAGAGAGACAGATGGACAATTTGTTTTTATAAGAAAGATAATTCCATATACGTTTGCGCATGAACAACATAACTATGCGAGTCAATTGATCTGTAGTGTTTCAATTATTCTCATATTCACAAACGGATACCTACCTTTGGTTCTGCTGATTGTGTAACCACGTTATCACTTTAGTCTTCAGTGGGTTTCCAAGAGTTATGTCGTGAAGAAAGTTAACACAAGTATGAAGTTAAAGGAATAACATAAAATTTAGCAACAATGAAGGAGCCAAAGATTCTCACTAAACATGTACATACTAGAGTGCCGAATACAGCAAGAGTTTGGCGGAAAATAGATAGATGGAAGCGAGGACATATACGCTGATCATAATCATACCGGAAGACAAAACTGATCTACATCAGCTAATTGAGGCATGTCACAAAAGGGGCAAACACCCATTTACAGAGTCACCGTGCCTAAGAGTCTTCAGTTATGACACATAAATTGATAGTACTGCTTTGTATTTGATCCTTTAATCTGTGAGAATAGGAGATAAGCTAACTCATGAATTTACATCATGCGATTACAACAAACGGAAATCAATTCCTATCTTCGACAAAATGATCAGAAATACCATTAGTTCGTATGCTAACAAGTAAGAGTGTAGAACTGTTAGAAATGTTTAGAAGTGAAATATGACGGTGAATTATCTTCTCAATTAGTTGTCATTGATCAAAAACGAAAATTCGAAATAAAACATAAAAAGAAATTTCCGAAAAATCATTTTTCTCTTTTGTTTTAATATCAAGTAAGGTTGAACGTTACAGGTTGAGACTGTGTAAGAATTTGCTCTGGTAGTTCATCCAAAACATAATTATTTTCCATTTATTTCTTGAACTTCTGAGACTATTGACTGCACAATAATTAATGCGGTGTCATTATTTGATACACTACCTTCATTCTAAAACACGGATCCTGTTAGCAGAACAAGTTTTAGAAACAGTTGTGTTCTAATACTTCCTGAAAGAGGATATGCGACTAGATGGATAGCCTGTGTTTGCAAAGAAACAGCTCTAAAGAACACGAGGCATCTTCGAAAGTTATCACAACCAAAGGGCATTTCAAACACTGCGGATAAGAAAACAAATATTGTGAAGTTTAAATATGTAGGTTTTTGGTAATTACTACACTTTAAAGAAATTTGCCACTGGAAGTATGTTTTTATTAATATATTTTTCAATTAGCAAGATAAAGAAGTGCACAACCATTTCTTTCTAAATTTTTGTACAAGACATTGCTTATGTTTTTTTCTCAAAACAGCTATCAAACACATATTTTCATACGATGGTCTTCGCAATTGTTTTTACTTCAATCAAATATCCAATTTATTCTCTAAAAAGTGCAGAGTAAGCGTCATCATAATCATCGTAAAGTCAATCAGTTTTCACAGTTTCAAAGAGAGAACAGTAATTTTAGTATCGTTAAAAAGACGAGGTTCTACTCAATAACATTTATTTTGAGGCGACTTTCCTTATAACTAGTACTGTCATAGTTGCCCACCTTAGAGCAAATATAATGAATCGATAAAATCTTAACTTGGTAGGTAACAGCCATTATATTTAAAGATGAAGACGGTGTATTATCTTTATATAAATTTGAACAAGTGGACGTCGTTCTGTAACCGCCATAATGATGACGTAAATTTTGATACAAATGGAAACTTTTACAGAATGGTAACATTCAAATTCAAAATTATCGCATTAATTCCCATTAATCAGTCATAGGACGGTTGGCAAACAAATGTAACTTAGATTCCATCTAGCCTCCTGTGTAGAGTTGCCACTTAATCGTGGTACATTTTTTACTTAGAAGAAGTAAGTGTGTGTTGCTTTCAATCTCAAAGCACACGGGGAAGGAAGAAAGTCCTTCAATGATATTGGATACTATGACCTCATAAATTAATTTTACAAACTTCTTTTCATGTAACGAAGTACATACGTTTTTGAACACATACAAAATTCTGACGTAAGTGAAGAAATATAATTGTTTCATAACTAGGAAAATTTAACTGAAAACGGGAAACCTTTGTGTCATTTTTGGGAAGATTGTGGCAGGAAGTAAGTAAGTAAGTTCGTATATCTGTATGAAATGTTTATTTTAGTATTAGTCCTACTGCATAGTATTACACGCCTACAACTACATAGAAAGCATATAACTGTTGTTCTTAGTATTATTATTTTGAACTATTGAATTATTTTTAATGTTTAGAATACCAGTGCAGTTTTGGATTTGAAATACGTATTATTTCATTAAGCTTCCTATCTCAGCTTTATTTGTACTGCATAAGAGCTTTCGTTCATTGCAGTCTCACTTGTTTCGTGATGCTGATCTTGCATTACTGCGAGTAATTAGTGGTGTTATGGAGATACGGTTCTACCTGCCGGGTGATGTAATAATAAGAAAGGAAGAAATGAAATCCAATATGATATATCTTGCAACAGGAATTATTCAAGTAATTTAGAAAATAGTTAATTTCTTATATACTTGTACATATGTGACAAATTACTTTAAAATCTTAAGTAGTATTAGGAAACTTATCACTCTTATATTCAATTTTGTTCCTTTTAATCTTGTCTTGTAAACAGTAGTTTGCAATACCAAACTGCAAGTTGAATCATGACATTCTCGAACGAGATTAATCATCAAAATTTTCTTAGATACATAACATAGGTTTATACATCTCTACTGAAATTTTAATAATGCTAATTCCTGAAATCTGAAGATTGATTCTGTACACTCCGGCGAAAAACTAAGTGTACCTTGACCTAGGCTATCCTAATTTATAAACACGTTTTTGGACTTATGCAATCACTTCACTCAATATATCAATAACTTTTTAATTTACATACAGTTGTGAAATGTATACACTACATAAAATGTATTGATAACATATATTTTTTAGCAAATTTAAATCTTTGACAGAAAGAAAAGGGATCACGTAAGTTACAGAGTCGTATACTCTAACTCGTATGTAACGTTTATCGTATTTAATTTTTGGTCAATCCCAAATTTAGGGTGGGACAATACACTTCTGCCACGATTTAAGTGAAGTGTGTGATATCCATGTCCTGTGAACTAGAATGAAACCATATAACCTAAGATAAGGCCGTTTGACGTGATAGAGCCTGATTATGTAGGATAAAGTAGGAGAAATACCTTCCAAATTCAGAAAATGAAATTTTTAAGATTTACGTCCCATGGTTATGCCAGCTAGGCTAAAGGAGACGACGATGATGAGAAGTGAATGAAATGGCGGAATGAAGAAAGTGGGAGGAAACGGAAGAACCCCCAGAAACCCACGTACATGGTGTTTGGCGACCACAAAGCTCAATTGGCGCGAGCTGGAATCGAACCAGGACCCCATTCACCAAAGATGAACGCTCTACCACCGAGCCGCCGTGGCCCCATTCCAAATTTGGAACTTAGGGAAATTTTACCCATTCGAGCAAATGAGCTTGATCACTCAAATTTTCAAAGATACATACTCTGGAACAATAAACTTCTACACTTTATTCTGTGGCAATTGAAAAAATTTAAGAAGTGGTTCTCTTCACGCCTTCTGAATATTGAGGTGAGCCAAAGTAGCAATATTATAAATGATGGTAGACGCTTGTAACCTTCCAAGATTTATTTTGGCAATTTGACACCCATGGTAAAGATGAAGGTGCACTCAGGGGTTTCCCGGACTGAATTCCAGCAAATCCAACCAGTGCTACTACATAACTTAGTTTCTAGAAGACAATTTCACTCCCAGGGAAGTAAGGAATAGAAGATTAATTATACCCTTAAAAACGGCTACCTGTACGATACCATTTTACGCCCGGTAAAAATTTATTATTGGGTAAAGATACCCGGCTATAGAGCGGGCCTAGATTACCCCCCATATAAAATACCAGTAAATAAAGCACTGTTCCAAATATTTTTCTACATTAAGTTAAATGCATTTAAATACTAATTAGCTCACACGACTCCCGGTCCATTTGCCCTATTATACCCCTCCCTCAACGAAAGGCGGCAAAGTAGCACTCACAAGGGAAAATCAAGGCGATTAACATTGGATTCACTTAAAGGATATCTCCGGCATTAGTACTCATACTTGTATACTCCAACTGTCGGAATACTCAATTCAGTAATTAACATAGGAAATAATGGAGGGGTAATCGTCTCCCGGGATCAGATTACACCCATATAAAACACAAGCAAATGAAGTGACATTTGAAATGTTGTTCCATATTAAGTTAAACACCTCAGAACACTAATTACTTCGCCCACTGTTTTAGTCCTTTCTCTTATTATCCCCCTCCTTCAATGAAAAGCAGCAAAATGGCACTCACAAAGAGAAAATCAAGGAGATTAATATTGGATTTACTTAAAGCATATCTCCGGCATTAGTACTCATACCTGTATACTAACTTCTGTCAGAAGACTAAATTCATTAATTAACATAGGAAATAATGGAGGGGGTAATCATGTCCCGGGATCAGATTACCTCCATACAAAACACAAATTAATGAAGTGATGTTGCAAATGTTCTCCTATATTAAGTTGAACAGCCCCCAACACTAATGAGTTCACTCAACTCTGTATTCATTTTCCCTATTATACCCCTCTCCCACCAAAAAGCGGCAAAGTAGTACTCACAAATGAAAAATCTACCGATTAACGGTGCGTTCACTTCAAGCATATCTCCGGCATTACTACTGATGCCTGTATAATAACAACTGTCAGAAGAGTAAATTCAGTAATTGACATAGGGAATAATGGAGAGGGATAATCTTGTCCCGGGATCAGATTATCCCTACACAAAACTCAAACAAATAAAGTGATATTACAAATGTTGGTATATATTAAGTTAAACAGTCCAAACACTATTAAGTTCACTCGACATCCTATTCAGTTGCCCTATTATACTCCTCCCTCAACAAAGAGTGGCAAACAGCATCCACAAAATAAAGTTGTGGATGGAATTGAAGTATGCTCTTGAAGCGCTTAATCGATTGCAGAAAACCACATCTCGCTATCTATTACCGTTTTTGTTCTATGGTGGTCAACGGTAAAACCGGAAATACCATTAATCGCATTGATTTTTTCTTTATGAGTACTATTTTGCCGTTGGGGAGGGTACAATAGGGCAAATGAATAGAGCGTCGTGTGAACTGATTAATGTTTGGGACTGCCTAACTTAATATAGGACAACATTTGTAATATCACTTCATTAGCTCATGTTTTGTATGGGGGTAATCTGATCTCGGGACATGATTACCCACCATTATTTCCTACGTTAATTACTGAATTTAATCTTCTGACAGTTGTTAGTATACAGGTATGAGTACTAATGCAGGAGATATGCTTTAAGTAAATCCTATGTTAATTGCCTTAATTTCCCTTTTTGAGTGCTATTTTGCTGCTTTTCGTTGGAGGAGGGGTATAATAGGGCAAATGGACCGGGAGTCGTGTGAGCTAATTAGTATTTAAATGCATTTAACTTAATGTAGAAAAATATTTGGAACAGTGCTTTATTTACTGGTATTTTATATGGGGGTAATCTGGTCCCGCGTTATAGCCGGGATATCTTTACCCCTAGTAGAGTTTTACCAGAGGTAAAACTGTTCCAGGGTAAAATGGTACCATTATACGGGCTACCCACCTAACCTTATGGCTTCGATTTCTTTAATTTGTATCATTTTTCAATTACCAATGATTTTCATATATATGAACTATCTACATTGAAACTGAAAATTTTCTGGAAATTTCGTCCTAAGCAAAGTTACGTTTAAATTTAAACTAATGATTGTGAGTGTTTCCTAGAAAACAGCTTATGGTGTACTGTGGAGCTGTTTGTCAAATGTAGTCATATAAGAACAACAATAAATTCATGTAATTTTGTTCGTTTATGAAGATATACGTATCAATTTAGAGGAAATTTTATGGAAAATACAAATTAATTTACAGAATTGTTTACATCTGCAACACTTGAACGATATTTAGGAAAATGTTAGGAACATTGTTAACCTTATTAAAGTTTAAACACGTACACAAATTAGGATAATCATTGATTGGATGGTCATGTGAATTGATGATTCCATTGGCTCATTTTGCCATGGTGTTCGCTAAGTTTTACAGTATATTTATTAAAATCCATTGTTGCCAGATGACATATGACGTTATTTCAATTAAAGGAGGGGGGCCGCGGTGTCTCAGTGGTAGAGCATTCACCTCTGGTGCTAGGGTCTCGGGTTCAAACCCTGCTCCCGCCAAGTGAACTTTGTGGTGGACAAACACCGTGTGCGTGGGTTTTCTCGGGGTTCTCCCGTTTCCTCCCACTTTCTTCATTCCACCATTTCATTCATTACTCATCATCACCGTCTCCTTTAGCCTAGCCGGCATAACCGTGGGACGTAAAACTCAAAAATTTCATTTCATTTTCAATTAAAGGAGAATTATGTTTTAAAACTCTCCGGAATTTTCTATTGGATTTAACTCAAGGGCAAGGGACTGGATTAACACGAATTAAGCATAGCATATAATCCTTTCAAGACTGGTACGGTTCACAATGAGCAATATCGTCGTAAATAGTAAAAGATTCACTGTTGATTAAATATCTACAAAAAATTGTCGGTTTTACCTTAAAGCAGCGTTTCCCAACCTTCTTCAACTTGCGGCACACTACGGGTATAACTTGAATTCTTGCGGCACACTTACAGATATTATTATTTGTAAACATAAAGCACAGTGTATTTTTCTCTGTGATCACTGATCTTCTCACAGAGAAGAAAGTTCGATCACTAGTTTTCCCCAGCGGTAAATCATTATGCTTATTCTTCATTCTAATTTAAAAATAGAAAACAATTGCAACGAAATACTGGACTGAGGTTTTCAAAAATACGCTTTCTTTTTCAAAAACTGTATCCAACTTTTCACTAAGAAGGAAGATCACTAAATAACGAACGAACAAACAAATCTCTTCTACTTTTAAAACACAAACGTACGTAATTTGTATGCACGTTTGCTTTGTCGAAGAGATTGAATGATATTTTAAATTTTCAAGTTACGAAATAGACTGCAACAATAAAGAAACAATAATGGTCATAACAATGATAAATACTTTTTTCAACATTAAAAACGTACAAAAAGTAATAGGGTATGAACTTAAAATTGTAGATTCATAGAGGTTCATAGTAGTGTGAAATAGAAATTTACATTTTTCCCTACGTTTTGTAATTTGATTTCTATAGAATTAATAATTTTGTTTCGATTTCCTCGCGGCACATCAGCGGCCTATTCACTGCACACCAGTGTGCCGCGGCACACCGGTTGGGAAACGCTGCCTTAAAGGGATTTTGCACGTTTGTACATTAACAACGCCATCGCAAATGTGATTTCTATTAACTTCACCAAAACAAACACCTCAAAATACTTTTGATATGATACTTTGAGTTCCTAGCAGTCACGCAAAATTAAGTACTCTTACACATATTCAATTTATCGTAAAATGAGAATCATTTACGTAGGTATTCACTTTTGTTTCGTCATTAAATGGTACTTTGTGCCACTGTTCACCAATATAATCCTGAGTTTTGGGGCATTCAACTCGTTTTTCTCGTCTAAGGAACGACTTCACACATCAAAACAGACATGGAAGTAAATCATTGTGTACGATTTTCCGTGGGCTGAGACGAAATTAATGTTTTGGAGAAGATATTTAGTTGACAGTCAATCATTTATCTTTCCATACTATCCTGCTCCTCGCCACGGTACCGGAGATAGAAGGGATTATATTCTTTCATTATAATATACTACATCATTTCTTTGCCCCTGACTTAAATCCAAGCGAAAAGTTATGGGGTGATTGGGAATATAATGTCCGTTCAAGAAAACCTCCAAAAAAATTAAGTTAAATGAAATATTATACAACATCTAGTAGCATTGCATTCGATTAGGGACACTGAAAACGTGATGCAATGCAGTTATCAAATTACATGGATATCAAATAAAGTTTTATCTACCGACAAAGTCATTTTTGTACGCATATAACTTTCACTTCAGTTAACAATGTACGTCACATTTTCTTGAATACCATCCACTGTTGCTTATGGAAACAACTTCTGTAACTTGACTTGGATATTGCATAAAGTTTCCTTTAAATTGATATATTTATCATTGTAGGTTTATAGATCATTACATAGAATCTCCTTTTCAATTTTTATGAATGAATAGAATTTCGATGATTTGCTATTAAGTTTTGCACGACTACACATTTATAAGACATAATTAAAAATTTCGGAGTAATTTTAAAGAAAATTGTCAGAAAATAAAAACTCCCCGCAAAGACTAAATTTCAAATTCTGACCTTTTTCTCAGAAAAAATAATTTATAGCATTTTGCACACTTATTCATTAAGTACTAATGTATGAAATATAAGCAATGTCGGTAAAATTGGTTTTGAGTATTTGTTTTTTTTTCTACCTCACAGTAAAGCACTCTTACTTTTGGATATAGGAAGAAAATTTAAAAATCCTTGCTGCATATTTCACAGAAACCGTAAGTTTAAAGGTTGGTTCAATGCATTTAAGGGTACGACCTTTAGAGATGATTACTTTAATGTTGCGACAAAGAGAAGGACTATATCCATAAATAATTCTTTTTCTGAGTATTAAATTTGTAAATTATTGCAATTTAGATTTCTTTCTTTCTCATTTTTACAATTGCAATACTTTCTTCCGTACTGTTGACACTTGGAAGTTAAAACACGATGGACATGGACGAGCTGAGGTCCATCGGATATTAATAGATTCAAAGCGAATGTTAATGAATGCCAATTGAATGTCATTAGTTGTTAATGGTTGTTGATACATGTAAGGACACTGCCAATGAACACCTGTTGACTGTTGTTACTTGTAAATGCATAAAATGTTTCCATATCTAGTGGATGTTCGATTTTCGTCTCAAATAACAATAAACATGACATGAACCTAACACGTGTAAAGGAAATCGCGATAAGACTGCGGCACTGTAATGGAATTTACATATTTCTTCTGAACTATTGACCGATTGAATTATATATATTATTTTAATGGGGAGATGAGAGAAGCTGGGTTATTTGTCTCTATTACGATAAGATCATATGCGGGCACTATTTCCCTCTCACGGATGAAGCTGAGAATATGGTCACTAATACAACATTATATACCAAAATCTCATTAGGATTTTGAGGTAGCCATAAACGTTGTTCATTATTTTCTGAGCATTCTAGAACAGGTGCCAAATATTCAGTAGAACATGCAGTCTTTACAACACAGACTTCATAATAAACAGCATACACTAGATAGGAATACTCCACTCGAGAGAATAAGAATTACTTTATCCTGACGGCTAGTATACGACAAAGTCTGCCTACTGCCAAAAGAGGTCAGGTTTGAGATCTGGGCATCGGCGAAAATATTCTGGTCTGTGTTGCCTCTTACCTTACTTTGAACGCCGGCATGTCCCAACACCTAGCAAACAGTCACGATTCAACCCTGTTGCTATAGCTGATAGCATCTCACTATAATGATTTGGATGAGGAAATTTTTAACTGTTAAAGCACGACACTATATGCGAACGATTTTTTAATAAGCTTTGTAAGAACTGGAATACGAACTTGAAAGAGGTAGGAGAGAATAATTTAATATAGTGGATGCACAGAAAATAATTCCTTTTTAACCGTTGAATATATAGACACAGAACTATGTATGTGAAAGCTCCACTAACTCAACTTTTGAAGGTTCCATACCAAAGGGAAATATGATTATTACACACTTTTCCGTATTATTACAAAGTAAATTTTAAGTAAGAATCTTTACATAAATAATATAAGTAACGCTATTCATGTGACGGTATTTTATAAATTTTATCTCATTGATATTCATTGGTGAGGGAATTTTATTATAACTACATTTTCTTCTTGGTGTTCATATATAAAGGTACATTTAGAATACAGGTCTTTATTTTCAGAGAATGAGAAACTGCCACTTACTATAATAAATTGAACACAGAATATGCGGAGTAAAGTGAAAGAAAAAATGTTGTCCCTGAGGTTTTAAAGGGCTGTATCAGATCGCGATTTGCTACATAAAATCATTAAAATCTATGCAAACAAGAAAACAGATAGTAAGTAGTTATCATAATTAATTAGCAATCTTTTTAGCATCTCTTCTCGCGCACTATCAGCCAGGTGAAGGTATTGACATCGGACGTTTCGAATGCAGCTGTCGAATTCGTCTTCAAGGATTATAATAATACCTGAAGATGAATGAAATATCTGCATTCGCAACGTCGGATAATAATACCTTCATCTGGCAGATAGCCCACGGGGAGTAACTAAAAGCACGTAGCCAGGAAAAATTCAATTCTTTCTTCATTTGAACGTCATATTATATACTATCCGGAAATAAAGAACCTCAATGAAATCATGCATATTGTTATAGTTTGTCGGTGGTATAATGTACTAAAGAAATCATCATGAATGCTGAAAATAACTGGAAGTATTGGTTAGTTACGGTGTGCCTTTTTCTAATCAGAAAGGAATACACATTCAGTGAATATTTCGATTTCTTATACCGTGTTGTTAAGTGTTGATATATTTGTTATATCCTAAACGATTATCAGCAGCTAATCAGTTATAAAAGCAATTAATGTGAATTTTGTATAGTATGTTAAAGATTCAAAAGATACAAATCACTATTTTTTTTAGCAAAAGGGTGTATGTTTACGTAAATCAAAATAAATTTTAATCATGCTTTGAATGTTAAAATATTTTGTTCTTCGAATTTCAGATATGCTCAAGTGAAGACGATGAGAGTCCTCTTGTGTCATTGTCTGCAGGAACACTATTAGGTGAAACGTCCCTGATCATCAGCTACCCATGTAAGACAGATGTGAAGTCTGTAACTTACTCTGAAATATACGTGTTAACCAAACAGGCATACATGTGGGCTATAAGACACTTTCCAGAAGAGGGGGATCGTATTATGAATCTTGTTAAGGTAATACATGAATAAGTTCCTCACACAAGAAACGATTGTACAATACCGTGTGCTAAAATGAATGTAACTTACCTATATTTTAATAGAGTGCTCTTTCCACGGTGCCTGTTTCGAGCCAGGAAACGCCAATTTCAGGTGGTCAACATTGTACCTATTGGTTTTCTCAGTATTCTATATCGTTTCACTTTTATGTTTCATCACTATCCACTTGTATGCAATATCAGTCTCATTTTACCTTCGAATAATAATTGTAGAACATTAAATACGCCATTTCATTTTAATGTGTTTAACATCTCTAATGGCAGAGTATATTCAAATATGGAGGGGTCTTAGGCACAGTCTCACTAATACACGACTAACCGCCTATTTTTTTTTAAAAAAAAATCCATGTGCTTTTACACAAAGACACAGTTAAAAATGTATTATTTCTTCCAACTGACGTCTTTATATGAAAAATAAGTTTTAACATTCTTGTATGTTCAGGTAGTGATAGACTTTCATTCCGCAAAATTTTAATTGAAAAGTAAAATTATTCAAAATCTATGTAGTGGTTTAACTATCACTCACAATAAGTACATATTTGGAAATGTAAAAAATTGTTTTTAATAAAACTATAATAAATGAAAAACATTCGTGGTATGAATAGTCAGGTGCTTGTACAAAGGGAGTATAAAAATCAATTCCAAGTTTATTTCAGTGATTGTTTTGAAGGAGGCTAAACACATGAAACACATTTGTTACTTGCCCATTATTTGTTGGGAAATAATTACAGGAAATTTAGTGACATTTTATGTGGGCCAGAGTTTATTTCTGAAGTTACTAAGCATCGGATCAGATCTTGGATACTTCTGACATAATATTCGGTTCTTGTCTAATACATTCTTGTTGTTAAAATGATACATTAGATTAATTAACAGGATTTTAGATCCCTTCATGATTATCTTTTAACATACATGTCTTGAAGCATACCAAATCAGGTTTAATTTTAGATGTGTATTTAGTATTTATAATTAACTTTTGAGGTTCGAACTTACATAAACATGTGTTCTCCTTAATGTATGAAGTTAAATGTATGTAAGAAGCTGGGGAAAATTGGTTACGTACAAGTAGAGACCAGAAAGTTATTACTCTTTCCCTTATAGAGATGTCCCAGCAATATACAAACTTCCATTGGGATAGGTCGGTACTTTTCTAATATGTGTGGTGTGCGTGGGTTTTCTCGGGGTTCTCCCGTTCCCTACCACTCTTTTCATCACATAATTTCATCCATTACTCATCATCACCGTTTCCTTTATCCTAACCGGCATAACTGTGGGATGTACAACTAAAATATTTCATTTCATTTCATTTCTAATATGTGTGCCAATTTGTGTATGTACACGTCCTATTAAATTGACGTTACAGTCAGAATTCTAGGCTGCGTCAGAAAGACGTGTGAATCCAATACCAAGCTGTGATTGTGTTCCTTCGTCTTCGAGGAAAATCGGCACTAACAATACATGAAAATATGCCAAGAATGTATTATGAAGAATACCCATCTTATCGCGCAGTTGTAAAACTATGGAGAAGACAGTTTAAATGTGGCCTCGTAAGCTTAAATGATGACCCAAGAGTATGTCGTTTCTCGATGGCTGGACTGAAGCGTAGTGTTTAAAGTTGAACAGGTAGTGCTTGGAGAAAGACGTGTGGCTATTAATTGTTTAGATAGGGAGATTAACATATTAGGTGATCAGTTCATACCATACTACATGACATTCTGTACATGAATAAAGTGACAGAAAGTGTGTTCCCTGAGAGTTGACGTTTACGCGAAATACTAGCGTGTGCAATATGCAATGTGAAGAAATTTTCAAAACACACACGATTGCAAGGATGCCTTTGGAAACAGAATAATGTCTATGAATTAGTACATTTAGGTTGTGGAAGTGAGACGTTTACTCGCAGACTCTATGGTGTTAGTGTTGCTCTCTCTGGTGAGCTTTTGTTGCTATTTGGGTTTCTCTATCTTGAAGAAACCAATTTCCAGAAATATTTATATATGTGGAGGCGCCTAAGTAAAATAGTCTTACGCATAAACTCAATGAAAACGAAAATACTTGTAAATTTATTTTAAACCTTACAGTTACTAGTCTATCAGGAAACTGCAATTAGAAACACGCTCGTTTGAGTCTAGCCCTCGGTCTAGTGGCTAGAACACGCGTCTTTTGATGTAGGGGTTTCAAGTTTGACTCCTGATGGGAGAACATTCAAATCTGAATCTATTATGGTCAACCTTAAACTGTAGATTCGTCTCGCATAGTTAATACTGGTAAATTCAAAAAAAAAAAAAAAAAAAAACATACCTTATTAAACATGAGAAATTTTGCACCAAGCAGGAAACTAGAAATATAGATACTGAGTTTTGTTTAAAATCTCAATTACCTTACTCATAATAAGATAATAATACTCTCTCGGTAGACTATGTATTACCTCTATGTTTCTATATCAGTATGGAAGTAGGTATGTATCATGTGTATTTGATCATGAAATGGATTAGAGTTTGTTAAATCAACTTCAATGAAAGTTTAATGGATATTTCCAATGTTATCTCGTAATCGTTATATTGCACCCATAAACATTATTTGACTTCGTGAAACTACTACTATCTTTACAAGATTAATAAAAGGATGAAAAACTTGCCTTTTGCATTGATTGGAAATAAAAATGTGTAAGATAATGCTAGAGTTGACATTGGATGACTGGATAGTTGACCTTGAAACTCAGTGAAACTAGGTACGTTCCAACGTTATTCCCAAAATAAATTCAACCAAACAGGAAGAATTTTTGTCGCTGGCTGTATTTAGAATCTTATAGGTGTTGGTATGCCTGCATTTGTGAATGAGTAAAAACAAGAAAATGGGCTACTCAAACCGGAAGTGGAGGTTAATGTTGGCGCGAGCTGGGATCGAACCAGGGATCTCAAGCACCGGAGGGGAAAGCTCTACAACTGATATTCACATTTTTCGGTAAATTTTGCAGTAAGCTTTTACTCGTTTCCATTGTCTTCAACATAGGTCTGTTGTTTCGTATTTTGATCGTGTTGCTATTGTCTCTGCATTCAATATAGTTTTGAGGTAATTTCCAGTCGTAGCAATTGCTCGACATTGTTAACACACATCTGGCTTCCTCTGCTTTTTTCATAATAACTGTTGATATATTCATCAAAATACCTATTTGATGCACAACGTTGACGGTGTCAAATGTCTCAGTATATAATGATGGCGAGCTGCGGTGTATTTTAAATAATTTAGCAACCGCCTCTATTATTACTGAAGTAAGTGTGCCAACTTTCAGAGTATGTACATAGTAGTGTGACAAGCCTAGATTCATTGGACAGCTTATAGTTGATAGTAGTACATGTACAAAATGGTTGGATTTCTTACAATTAGACGTACATTATTCCACTGTGAAGATGAATGAATTTCCTGTTAAACTCCGCTACATTTTACAATTTTGTTTCGATAAAAGGCACAAATATTTTATAGACCCGTGAAGAAAACTGTTTTATTTTTAAGCAAACATGTTATTAACAGCAACATTCTAAAGATGATTCAGTCGCTTTCGTTTTGAAATTTTGATGTTAATTCAGTGGATGACCAATCGTACAAGTGAATGACATTCTCACAAAAATCGAGTGAGGCAGTATCGATACGGACAATGACCTAAACATCCATCACCAAACCTCGACTCAAATATCCATCATTTTGAAAAAGATGGCTATATAAACGCTTGAGGTTGGGGTGCTATATAATGTGACTCAAATGAATTACTCGATCCAATTTGCATCTACCAATCTCTACTGAAACGTAATGAACTAGAGTTATTTTTGAACCGGTTGATAACAAGTGATAAAATATGGATAACCCTTGAAGGAAAATAATCGTGGTTGAAGTGAGTAGTAGGTCTACAATCCGTGACAAAACTTATACAGAAGATTATGCTGTGCGTTTGATTAGATTGGAACGACATCGTGGATCACAAGCTGTTGTTTCTAGACAGAACGATAAATTTGAATCTGTACTGCACACAATTTGCAGCCCGAGTGCACCTAGTAATAAAAAAGAACCGTCATGAACTGGTGAACGGAAAGAGTCTACACAACGCTGACAACGTCAGACCTTATACATCTTTAAACTAAGATATTTAAGCAGAAACTGAGGGAACTTTACTGGAACGTTTGAACACATGCACCATTTAGCACGGACCCGGCACTCTCAGACTACTATTTGTTTTGACGTATTCAATACTTCTTGAAAGAAATTTCATCTAGATTCAGAACAGACATGTGAAAATTAAGTGTCACAATTTTTGACCAGAAGCCACAGAATTTCTATACTAAATAGCATATGGTGTTTTGTCTGATAAATTGCAGAAAGATCATCGAACAACATTGTCATTAAGTTGCTTTAGAATGTTGTTTAAAATCACTACAGATGTGATCCTAATTTTGACCCAAAAAGCTCAAACAATTTTTGGCAATCTGGTATATGATGATAGTATTATTTTGTATCTGTATGTTATTTGTATTCTTTATTCCATTAATGTTAATACCCGTGTCTAGTATTAAATAATGCAGCATTCTTATACTGATACTTTGCTAGTAAAAATCATAATAGGCTTAAATCCGTATTAATTTGCATCAATACAACATAAAATTTGAGTTTTAGTTGCTGATGCTCGATATCGAATACCCGTTCTGCGATATTTTCAGTTAAAGAAATTTGCATATTGGTATCATACATTCTTCACTAAATTGTACGCAGGCTCATAACCATTACTCCTTAACGTATAATTTGCATTGCTATGTGTTCGGTGAATTTTGTGTATATCGACAAGGAATGAGGGCCAACGTATTGAGATAGTTGTAGATTTGGAGAAAAGTTGTAGTTGATGTTTAAAATTTTAGCAGGTTTTGCCATCTTGTATATACAGGGTGACTGGTAATTCGATGCATTCCTTTCAAGGGGATATTCTACAAGTACATTGGAACATTTTTACCTCTATGAACCGTGGGTCGCAGTCTGAGTAATTTGCACGTCTCTGATTTCTTTGAAATTTGCCGGCTAACAAGAGGTGCGCCAGAAAGTTTTACCCTGGCCCACTCTTACATGAAATTTTAAAAGTGTACTCCTGTATACCTATGTACGTCATGTGGTAATGTGAATCCCGTAACTCTGTACCGTTGCTATGTTATGGGTTCGACGTGAAGTAAGGTGTAATGGTCTTAATCCATTACGGCGCCTTAGAAAGCAGCGTGGAAACATCGCAGAAGTACTTGCCTCTAGGAAATGACTACATGGTAGATAAGTGGTACGAAGAAGATGGTGTACGGTCAAGAGAAATCACGAACTATGATGAATTTCATAGCGAGGGTCGTGCATTTGTCTGGCCAAGATTTGAGCAGTGATAGGGTGCGTTATTTTCTAGGAGACAGACACCTTTTGCCAGCATGCCACACTTTGGGATTCCACAGAATCCTGCAACGCACGCAGCGGTGAGATATAGTATATCCTGGTAATTGTGGTACTCTTTGCCTGTAAAGCAAGTAGCAATACCCCATGCTGATCTCAAATAAACGTGATCATTACTTTGGTCGCTCAGAGTTGAATATAGACTATTTTAGTGGTGGTATGTCGGTACGCTGTCATTGGTTTGACGAGGTTTTCCCTGGTTTTCTTCACACTCACCAGGTGAAGGCCAGAGCCAGCTCCTTCCTGAAACCTAGACCCACCTATAAGACGGTTGTGACCTCGGATTTGGAGGTCCGGACCCTTCTTTGAGTCATTGTCTTCCATAAATATATAAATAAATAAATAAATAAACAGCAATCGAATGCGGAGCTTTAATAAATGAAATGTATTACTTTGTTATGACTCTCGAATGTTTACATTTTTTCTTTTGTAGGGAGCTTATAACACTAGGCTGTCATTGTAGCAATTGGTACGGCAATGATCATAATTTTATTTGGAGTTTTTAAAGCGGTGTATTCGATTGCTATTTTTTTCTTTCTTTATGTATTTATGTAAAGGAATAGCTCAAGGAAGGGTTCGAACCTCCAACTAAGGAACCACATGGATCTTAGAGGTGGGTCTAGGATCCGGAAAAGAGCTGGCAATGGCCTTCTAGAAGATATAATTGCGGTCTTTGCATAGTAAGAATGAAGAAAATCAGAAAAAAAAAACCTTGTGAAATCAATGACAGCGTGTCGACGTACCATCACCAAAGTAAGTCTGTGATCAACTCTGAGCAAGCAAAGTGATGATTTCGTTTATTTGGGATAAGCATGGCGGATTACTACTCGGTTTCCAGGCAAAGAGTACCACAATTACCAGGATATACTATACCTCACTGCTCGTGCGTTGCGTGATTCTGTAAAATTCAATGGTGTCCACCTTCTGGAAAACAAGGCACCCGTTCACTGCTCGAATCTTGACCAGACAGATGCACGACCTGGGTATGAAACCCGTCATAGTTCGCATTTTCTGTTTACAGCACACCATTTTCATTCCGCTTAACCACGCAGTCATTTTCCAGAGACAAGTACTTCTACGATGTTGCATCGCTGCTTTCTGAGGTGCAGTAATAGGTTTAGGACGATTACCACTCACTTCACGTTCGGACCTATAACACAGCAACTGAGTACAATTACGAGTGGTCTTCTCTGTCAAGAAAGTTTATGCATGTTTTCTGCGGGATAGTATCTTGACCCTTGCTGCTATGAAAATAACATACTACACATTGCCCCATATCATTTCACCAGTAGCTACCTATTTGCTCATCAGTTAAAATAGTATTCCTGAGCATCATGGCAAAAAACGTATTTGCTTTTTCGTGCATTCTACGAAAAGCAGAATGAACACAATAAAAAAGAAACAAGGAAAAAATACATTGCGATGTAAAGTACTTGGACTCTTTCGACAAATCATTCAATATAGCGCTTTCCTTGCAAGTAAGTCTTTATGGTGTAATCGGTAGCACACTGCGCTCAAGTGCATGGGGTCATCAGATCGATTCCCAACTAGGACATACTTTTTATTTGCTTTACAACAATATAAGGTTTTTTTAAAAACTATCCAGTCATTCGAGAAAAAGAAATTGTATAGAAACACAACATTTCACGTTTGTAATCACATTACCGCGAAGAAATATGATCATTTCTTGCAGTTCAAACCATAGACAATGAGTTAGCGAATAATGTTTTTCGGTCCTTTTATAAACAATATCCAGTGTATTGTCGTCGGCAGAACTCTTTGCTGTAGACTTAAAAGTCAAAAGTTTCTAAGGAAAACAGTAACCGTTTATTATTATTATTATTATTATTATTATTATTATTATTATTATTATTATTATTATTATTATTAGGATGACGAAAGAAGGAAAGAAAAAGACACATAGTTCTGCTATTGACAGAAACAGAAGAGATATACTTTGTCAGATTCCTTTTAGCTTCACACATGAACGTAATAATATTATTACACTTATGGATTGACATATATGTATATATATATATATATATATATATATATATATATATATATATATATATATATATATATATATATATATATATATATATATATATAATTTTATGAGAACATAAAATGGAGTATAAATATGTGTTAGCTGTCGCATATCTTTCAAAATTACATAAATAGAAATAACTCTCTTTCTTATAATAGAAAATGTTAAATGTTTTCTTAGAAATATGCAGAAAAAGAAAACCACATATTTCCTAAAAAGAACAAGTAGTAAAAAATTAAGAAATAAAGAAGTTGTAATTAATAAAAGAAATTTCCGAAACTCATCGGCAAATTCTAACTTCCATTTTCCTAAGCCTGGCAAACGCTCGGCGAAATTTACAGAGAGAGAGGGAATTTTATGCTTTATTAGAAATGCAACATAAATCTTTCATAATGTTACTATACATATTGCACAGCTCTAATAATAATACATATTAAACATTTTGTACATAAACAAACAAAAAAGAAAAGAAGCCGCAAAATATGCTAAGCGATCAGGCAGTTTGTGGCAGTGATTTTCTAACATGCGTTTACTAAGTGAATGAACGTTAACATACTTTCGTAGAGTAGACGGTTAAAGCACGCTCCCTGAGTATTTTGATTTTATCCACGATCATCAATTGGAATTCCATACCTTGCTCTTCAGCTTTTGGAAAAACTTGATTCTGTCAATTTCTTAAACACCAATGTTTTGTTCTAATAATGTTGCTTAGTATTATCACCCTTATTCTAGTTTATTTGAATATTTCCAAATAATACAGAATTACGTCCTTTAAATAAAGTATTAAAATTATCAAGAATTTTATAAAAGCACGAAACTTAATTTTTAGTCATTATCCTAACCGTAAGAAGAAACATAAATATTTGAAACGGTAATTAACATGTGACTAAATTTTAATGGAACATTACTAAAGTAAAACATTTACTCCGAATAGTCTCTGCAACTAATTTGTAGAAAATGGACAGAAATAATGAACATAAACTATTAGTTTTCAATTAAAAGTATAGTACCAATATTTCTAAACCCAAGTAGAATATTCACTCTTTGCTTCGTGAAAATAATAAACATTTTACAAAAATAATGATCTTTTGGCTATATCGTAAATAGTTTTGTAAATAAATAAATAAAGTACACATGTATAATTTAGTCACCGTGACTCGATAGCTGATTGCGAGGGTAAAGATATGAACATTAGTACGAACTATTACAAAGCTAGGGCCGGCAGTGGCCCAGTGAAAGCCAGTGGGTGTAGCTGAGCAACGTGAGGTATTAGACTATAGTGTTGTCAACAGCTCGAGCGGCTGGACTCACGGCTCAGTCACCACCGAGCTGAACCGAGATGTGTGCCGAGCCCACACCTCACCCTACCGAACCGGCTCGAGTTCTCGGCAAAGTTGGACCAAACCGAACCGAGCCAATGGTTCACCGCAACGGAACCACCTCGAGCCGATGGCTCACCTGAACCGAACCATTTGCTTATTCCAACCCTACTGGCTCGAGCCAATGGCTCACTTGAGTCGAGGCGAACCGAGTCGACGGCTCATCGCAACAGAACCGTCTCGAGCTGCTGGATTAGTTGAACCAAGCCCAGCCGGTTGACATCATTATTAGACTGACGATCGTAGGTTTTCGAGTCCCTCAGTAGTAGGAAGGGAAGAATTTAAATTGTCCTTGTTTCTGAACCATGTCGCTGTCGATTCTAGGAATTCTGAAACGTAATTGAAATAGAAAAGTCAGGAAGATAAAATTATGTAGAGCGGTCACTTCTGGTGCATAGAGTTCCTGGTTCGATCGCAGCTCGCGTCAAGTTAACTTTGTGATGTACACAGAGTTAGGGGGGGTTTCTCGGGGTTCTCTTGTATTCCCCAATTTGTTTATTCCAAAATTTGAGTGATTTCTCTTAACCACCGCCTCCTTTACCCTCCCGACTTAACTGTGGGACGTAAAACTTAGATTGCTTATTCTTTTTGTTGGTAGAGGTAAGTGACTGTAAGTAAAGTACTGTAAATAATCGTAAATAATTTTTTTTATCCTCAGATAAAATATTAGCTTTCAGCCCTTCCCGTTGGTCTAGCGAGTTGCACGTGCGCCTTTGGTGTATGCGGTTCCGGGTTCTATCCCCGCCATAACACAAAAATAATTTCCTTTTCATTTACTGTTATTAATTGTCGATCATTTTTAATCGGAAGTGCATAAACGTGAAACATTAAACTATATTATTCCGTTTCAGTATTGTCCAGTGATTTCATTGTCTCAATCATCAATTGTTGCGATCGTACTGTATACTACCATCTATATACAATTGGCTTGTCGCAGCTGATCCGAATTTGAATACGATCTTTTTGTGGTTGTTCAAAGATTTAATTCTTAATAATTCTTCTCTTAATTCGTCTGCTATCACTACTCCTATGGAAAGCTGTCCATCCTTTAGGCAGTTATTTGAGTGACACGATCTAACCACTAGCCTGTAACTCCAGCCTACGTGTTCTGTGTTGTGCTTAGTATAGTACTCTTAATATGAATTAAGCAATCTTTTCCTTTCTACCAAGTCTATCACACAAATAAAATATAGGTAAATGTATTTACAAACGACAAAGTTTTTACAAGTTATTCACTAAAGACGAAACTTCTATTATCCAGTTTTGATTCCTAGCAGAAGCTAGTGTTTGGCATTCAATGCACAAAGGAATCAATTTCACTTTAGGTATGACACTTCCAAGCTGTGCTATGAATAAGTACCAAAAGACTTATAGAACAGCAATGTCCATCTGTTGACAGGTATCATAGGAAAAACGGTAAAATATAAAGAGATAACGGATCTTGCAATCGATTCACCGTCCCAAGGGTAGTTTAATCTCCTCTGTTTACTCTCTGTTCAAATCGGAAGTTGTTCAACATAATCATTTCCGCTTTCAACGTTTATCTCCATAGAACAAAATGGTTATTAGATAACAACAAACGATTCAGCATTTCAAAGCAACGTATCATAACAATGGCGAACACTCTACCAGAACCGAGAATGGTTTAAATTTATTACTAATTACTTTTTCCATACCGATTTCCGTAGAGCAAAATTGGTAAGAGATGTCGAGATATACTTTTATCTAATCGATTCAGCTTCCCAACAGTACGTTCTATCTTCTCTTTAACTACCTATTCACGCCGGATGGAATTCAAATTAACGATTTCCGATTTCAATCTTTAGCATCATAGAACAAAAACAGTAAGGGATAGCGACTAATGGCTTTCTTATTTGAATTCTGTGACCAAGGAACAGATTCTATATCTGATCTTATTATTCTGTTGTAACCATTATATATAAATATCTCCATGCTTTAAGTGTAGTGGTCGACCGATGGGCAACTAGCGTCATATCGCCAAAATTGGCGGCCCGGCAGCGACGACTTTCGGTGGCCCCATTCCGTTTTGAAAATTATGTCAAGTAACAGTAGTAAATTTAAACCATTCCTGGTTTTGGTAGAGTGTTCGCCATTCGCATGGTACGTTGGTTTGAAACGTTGATTCGTTTGCAGAAAACTTCATGTTATCTAATAACAATTTGTTCTATGGAGATAAACGTTGAAACCGGAAATGATTAACTTGAACAGTTTCCGATTTGAACAGAGAGTAACAGAAGAAATAAAACCTATCCTTGGATGGTGAATCGTTTGTAAGATCCGTTATCTCTATATCTTTTTCCGTTTTTCCTATGATACCTGTCAACAGACGGACATAGCTGTTCTATAAGTCTTTTGGTACTTATTCATAGCACAGCTTGAAAGTGTCATACCTAAAATGAACCTGATTCCTTTTTGCATTGAATGCCAATTTTCAGTATAAAACACTAGCTTCTGTCAGCAATCAAAACTGGATAATAGAATTTTCTTCTGTAGTGAATGACGTGTGAAAACTTTATCGTTTCTAAATACATTTGCCTATACTTGATTTGTGTGATAGACTTCATTTAGAAAGGATACGATTGCTTTATCCGTATTAAGACTACTGTGCTAAGCACAACACAGAAAACGTAGGCACGAGCTACAACTGCACGCAGATAACTGCCTAAAGGAAAGACAGCTTCGCATAGCAATAGTGATAGCCATCGATAAAACACAAACAAGTATTAAATCTTTGAACAATCACAAAAAGACCACATTCAAATTCGGATCGCTGCGACAAGCCAATTGTATAGATGGTACTATAGTGTACGATCACAATAATTGATGAGTGAGACAACAAAATCACTGTACAATATTGAAACGGAATTATTTAGTTCAATTTTTCAAGTTTGTGCTCTTGAGATTAAAAATGATAGACAATTTATAAGAGTAAATGAAAAGGTAATTATTTTTTGTGTTCTGGAGGGAATAGAACCCCGAACCGCATACACCAAAGGTGCACGTTCAACTCGCTAGACCAACAGCAATTGTTGAATGCTAATATATTATCTGAGGATAAAAATTCCATTCACAGTTATTTACAGTACTTTACTCTCAGTCATTTACCTCTAACAACAAAAAGAATAAGCAATCTAAGTTTTATGACCCACAGTTAGGCCGAGAGGGTAAAGGAGGCGGTGGCTAAGAGAAATCAATCAAAGTTTGGAATAAACAAATTGGGGAAAACAAGAGAACCCCGAGAAACCCCACACACACGCTGTGTCCACCGCAAAGTTCACTTGGAGCGAGCTGCGATCGAACCAGGAACTCTATGCACCAGAAGTGACCGCTGTACATTTTTTAACTCCACGTGTCTTATTTCAATGCCTCTCTTATTTTCTATTTCAATGCCTTTTCAGGACTTCCAGAATTTACAGGGACATGAATTCAGAAACATTGAGGACAATTTAAATTCTTCCCTTCCTACTACAGACAGACTTGAAAACATCACGATCGTCAGTTTAATAATGTCAACCAGCTGGGCTCGGTTCAAGTGAGCCAACAGCTCGAGCCCGCCCGGTTCGGCTCAGGTAAATGAGCCATCGGCTCAAACCGGTCCCATTGCAATGAAGGGGTGCGGTGGCTCAGTGGTAGAGCGTTCACCTCTGGTGCGTGGGGTCACTGGTTCTATCCCAACTTCCGCCGTGTAGACTTTGTGGTGGACAAACACCGTGTTCGTGGATTTTCTCGGGGTTCTCCCGTTTCCTCCTACTTCTTTCGTCTAACCGGCATAACCGTTGGAACTGAGACTTAAATCTTTCACTTCAATTCATTTTCGGCTGCGATGAACCAGCGGGTCGGCTCGGCTCAGGTGAGCCATCGACTCGAGACGGTTCGTTTGCGATGAACCATCGGCTCGGTTTGGCTCGAATCAGGTGAGCCATCGGCTCGAGGTGGTTACGTTGGGGTGAAGCATTTGCTCGGTTCGGTTTGGTCCAACTTTGCCGAGAACTCGAGCCGGTTCGGTAGGGTGAGGTGTGGGCTCGGCTCACTTCTCGGTTCAGCTCGGTGGTGACTGAGCCGTGAACCCAGCCGCTCGAGTCGTTGACAACACTACAGTCCAACACCACAGGTTCCTCAGCTACACCCACTGGCTTGCACTGGGCCACTGCGGCCCCTAGCTTGATAATAATTTGTAGTAATATTCATTATCTTCACCCTGTGAATCAGCTATCGAGTGATTAAATTATACATATGTATTTTATTAATTAGTTTACTAAAATATTTACGATATAGCCAAAAGATCATTATTTTTGTAAAAAGAAGCAAAGAGTTAATATTCCACTTTGGTTTAGAACTATCGCTGCTACACTTTTAATTGACAACTAATAGTTTGTGTTCATTATTTCTGTCCATTTTCTACAAATTAGTTGCAGAGACTATTCGGAGTAAATGTTTTACTTTAGTAATGTTTCATTAAAATTTAGTCATATGTTAATTACCGTTTCAAATATTTATAAGTTGCCCCTTATGGTTAAGATAATGACTAAAAATTAAGTTTCCTCCTTTTATAAAATTCTTGAAAATTACAATACTTTATTTAAAGGACGTAATTCTGTATTATTTGGAAATATTCAAATAAACTAGAATAAGGGCGACAATACTAACAAGTAAGGTTTCCCAGGTGATACACGCCGATTTTAATCAAACTTCACAGGTTTGTAGAACAGCAAAAAATAAGCGACACGTATTTTTTTGTAGCGGCCCATATGCATATTTAGGCGGTATAATAGAGCTGTCAAATTGGAACAACAAAGCATACTTTAGCGCGAAATAACTAATAGCGCGAAAACGGGAAGAGATAGCCAAACGTTGTAAAAGAGCAAGTTGTCATGACACGATAAGCATTTCAATAACACATAGCGCTTCCACGGGGATAACACACAACATCCGCAAATGGACCAATCAGAGATGAAAAGCAGTCACAGAGCTTTATCTATTGCGCGGAATCCAAATAATGTAGGTAAGAATAAAGAATGATAAAGAATAAGTGATACGTGTTTTTTTCATTTTTGCAAGATGAGATAAAAAACTAAAATAGATGCATCGTTATCTCAATGTCAAAAGATTGGAGAACTGGGAATAAGAAGATGTGAACGCCTGTATGAGAGGCAACATGTCAATCAGTGTTGTAGAACTGGTTGCAGGCGACAGGTAGAATCCTGCTCGAGAGATAAATACCAAACATGGTTTTGTTGTTCAATGGTTTATATGTTATATCTATTAGTAGTTAGTGATTGCAAACAGTTCAATCCTCTTTATCAGTAATTTGAAAGCCACCCAGCAGTAAACGAAATCACACCCTTCCTGTAAGAATCGGCCGTATAGGATAGTAATACAAACATTGATATTGTTTTGCTAGAAGCCCCGTTGTAGGGATAAATAGGCCCCTTTGCGGGATACTAAACAACATGAATTGCATGTTCATCGGCTTTAGTTATGCCCAGTTCTTTGTCAATGACACCAGACCTGTTTTCTAGAAGTTTGTGTTCGGAATGCTACGTTTAGTTCTATCTATTAATACAACAGAGGAATAGTTTCCAATATTGACATGTGGCAAATTCAAACGCATTTCAATGGCCAAGAACAGAATTTATGTACTGTTTTCGTAAATGTATATCGAACTGTTTTGTTAGTTAGTTGTAGGACTTTTAATTTTTGTTCAATGGAACTGTTTTGTTAGTTAGTTGTAGAACTTTTCGTTTTCAGTTGACGTGCCATACTTTGTACTGTTTATATTTGTATATTTCGAAATAAATACATGTAGCCACGAATAATTTAACATCGTTTTAATACTGCTTATGCCAAGAAAGTTCTATTAGGCTTATGTCCGATTTCAATAAGAATCATTTGTATGACGAATATTTACTGCAATTGCTTATATTCGTTGCATACAATATTCGACATTACGCTAATTTCTGTTAAATAGCAGCCGGCTATGGTTCAACATATAGCATATTACCGAAAATAGTGCTTGTGTAATACTTTCATGTGTTTTGGTTTAAATGCATGTTCATATGCATGTGACTATGAATTGTCTATTTTTGTCAACCTGTTCAATTGTGTTCAACATGTTGTTTATTATCCCGCAAAGGGCCTATTTATCCCTACAATGGGGCTTGTTGCAAAACAATATCAATGTTTGTATTACTATCCTATACGGCCGATTCTTACAGGAAGTGTGTGATTTCGTTTACTGCTGGGTGGCTTTTAAATTACTGATCATGAACATTGAACTGTTCGCAATCACTAACTACTTATAGATATAACATATAAACCATTGAACAATAAGACCATGTTTGGTATTCATCTCTCGAGCAGGATTCTACCTGTCACCTGCAACCAGTTCTACAACACTGATTGACATGTTGCCTCTCATACAGGCGTTCACATCTTCTTATTCCCAGTTCTCCAATCTTTCGACATTGAGATAACGATGCATCTATTTACGTTTTTTGTCTCATCTTGCAAAAACGAAAAAGCACGTATCACTTATTCTTTATCATTCTTTATTCTTACCTACATTATTTGGATTCCGCGTAATAGATAAAGTTCTGTCACTGCTTTTCATCCCTGATTGGTCCATTTGCGGATGTTGTGTGTTATCCCCGTGGAAGCGCTATGTGTTATTGAAATGCTTATCGTGTCATGACAACTTGCTCCTTTACAATGTTTGGCTATCTCTTCTCGTTTTCGCGCTATTACCTAAAGAATGCTTAGTTGTCCCATTTTGACAGCCCTATTATACCGCCTAAATATGCATATGGGCAGCTATAAAAAAAAATACTGTCGCTTATTTTTTGCTGTTCTACAAACCTGTGAAGTTTGATTAAAATCGGCGTGTATCACCTGGGAAACCTTACTTTAAGCAACATTATTAGAACAAAACATTGCTGTTTAATTAAACATTACTGTACAGTCACATAGTACAGTAGATTCAGAATATTTACTATCAGAAATCAAACTTCACGTCCCACATAGAGCAACCAGACCCCATAATAGCATATTCCATCTCTCAGCGCAAAGGACTAATGCATTGGATGTATCGCCTGTCAGAAAAATGTGTTTATTGTATAATAAGGTGTCAGAAAAGCACCCAGAGATAGACATTTTTAGCTATAGACAGAATTTTACTCTAAATAAATAAGGTATAGATCATGTTATATGTATTTTAAAGTATTTTGCAATCGTATTATTTTGTTATCATAAGTGTATTTTAAATTATATTATCATGATGGAAAACTGTAATTAGGCATCCGCCTGTTGTTTTCTGAAATAAATAAATAAATAAATAAGAAATTGACAGAATCAAGCTTTTCTAAAAAAATAAAAAATAGAAAAGGAAGCGCAAAGTATGGGATTCAAATTGATGATCGTGGATAAAATCAAAATACTCAGAGAGCGTGCTTTAACCGTCTACTCTACGAAGGTATGGCAAAGTTCATTCTCTAAGTAAACGCATATTAGAAAATTACTTCCACAAACTGTCTGATAGGTTTGCATAATTTCCTTTTATTTGTTTGTTTACGTATAAAATTTTTAATATCTATTACAGCTGTGCAATATGTATAGTGACTAACATGATGAAAGATTTAAGTTGTGTTTCTAACAAAGCATCTAATTTTCTATATCTCTGTAAATTTCGCCGTGCATTTGCCACGCTTAGGAAAAGCGAATTTAGAATTTGGTGATGAGTTCGAAGATTTCTTTTATTAATTGTAATTTCTTTATTTCTTAATTTTTACACACACACACACACACACACACACACATATATATATATATATATATATATATATATATATATATATATATATATATATATATATATATATATATCTTGGGGATATGTGGTCTCTCTTTTCTGCATATTGCTAAGAAGACATTTAACATTTTCTATCATAAGAAAGTTTGAAAGATATGCGACAGAAATTCTGGAGAGAAGTGTAGTTTCTTCTTTTACTTATACTCCATTCCTAAACACAGACAAAAGAACTATCCTCCATTTTATTGTTTCTTTAAACAAATCACGTTATGACCCATACCTTTGGTTCGGTCTTACTTGTGAGCTCTAAACTTCATGTGTCTCGATTGGTTTGTTTTTTCCTTTTCTACTTATGCTGAAGAATTAAAAATGGTTCTCTTTACGCGGGAATCCATCCGTGGACTACAAGATCTTCAGACCACCTTGCTATCGAATACTCTGCGAGGGAGGATGTCCAGAGGAAAAAACTTTTTCTTTGTTCAAGACACATACGCACATTACTCTGGCGTCGTTACCTCGATCTTGTGTGCGAGTTTACACAACTAACTCGGCCTTCAAATTTTACACGTGATTTCACTAACAAGTTATTATTAGCTTCAACGATACATGCAACGTTGATAAAGCATTAATGGAAAACACAAATTACAAATAGTGATCGAACTTACAACTCTAGTCACAAGAAGGATTCTATTCAAGGTGTCACCTCACCTTCCTATCTAGCAAAAGATCCGAGTTCGATTCCTGGCAGGAGCTCATGTGTTTCGAATTCTACGCTAATCAGTAGGTCCCATCTCATATAGCCTTGCCGCTGAAAGGGACGTTAAACTCAAAACCAATTCAACCTATCTAGAAGAAGGGCGAAACAAAATTCATTAATGCTACCAGCTAACATACATTAATACTTCATTTTTTGTTCTCATAAAATAATAATTCTATCTGTCAATGCATAAACGTAATAATATTATTACGTTCATGTGTAAACCTAAAAAGAATCTGACATAAAGTATATCTCCTCTGTTCCTATCAATAGCTTCCACTATGGGTCTCTTTCTTTCCTTTTTTGTCATTCTAATAACAATAACAACAACAACAACAACAACAACAACAATAATAATAATAATAATAATAATAATAATAATAATAATAATAATAATAATAATAATAATAATAATAATAATAATAATAATAATAATAATAATAATAATAAATTGACACTGTTTTCCTCAGAAACTTGCGACTTTAAAGTCTACAGTGTAGATCTCTGTCGACGACAACACACTGAACGTTGTTTATAAAAAGACCGAAAAACATTTTTCGCTAACTTATTGTCTACGGTTTGAACTGCAAGAAATGATCATATTTCTTCGCGATAATGTGAACACAAAAGTGAAATGTTGTATTTCTACACAATTTCCTTTTCTCGAATTCCTGGATAGTCTAAAAGAACTTCTATTGTTGTAAAGCAAATAAAAAGTATGTCTTTAGGATGAATCGATCTGAGGATCCCTGGAACTTGAGCCCAAGGTGTTAACGATTACACCATCAAGACCTACATGCAAGGAAAGCGCTACATTGAGTGATTTGTGAAACGAATCCAAGCACTTTACATCTCATTGTATTTCTTCCTTGTTTCGTTTTTTTTTTTTTTTTTTTTTTTTTTTTTGCGTTCACTCTGTTTTTCGTAGAATGCACGAAAAAGCAAATACATTTTTCGCCACGATGGCCAGGAATACTGTTTTCACTGATGAGCAAATAGGAAGCTACTGGTGAAATGATATGGTGCAACGTATAGTATTTTATTTTCATAGCAGCAAGGGGCAACACACTATCCCTCGGAAAACATACATAAACTTTGTTGACAGAGAATTCAAGATTTCAGCAGTCTGTCAGAAGAGAGAAAGAGGAAGAGACAACATACACCACCCGAGTGGAATTGAAATGCAAGACATCATTAGTCTCCTAATAGTTACTTTGCCAAATGCGCCAATAACGGGACCGGCAGAAAAGTAATTTTACATATGATTTCGAGGGTTTAATTTAAAGTTTGGATAGAGACAGCTACTGATATAGGTGGAGGTAAGGAAATTTGATATGCCTGAAGACATCAAACTTCCGTTTCGAAAATTTACTACCCGGCAGTCGAATGCCTTCGAATATTTGCGATTGTCGTGAAACATCTTTGAGAATTTTGGGTGCGAAGCTCCGTATTACAGGCCGTCCTGTCTTGTCTGTTTTTATGTGGCATTCGTAGTGCTCTCAAACGGGTCGGGTTACGGGTCGGGTCGGGTCAGGTCAACTCGGGTCGGGTTATCGGGTCGGGTCGGGTCAGTTCGGGTCGGGTTGTCGGGTCAGGCCACTCGGGTCGGGTTGTCGGGTCAGGCTACTCGGGTCGGGTTGTCGGGTCGGGTCAGTCGGATCAGCTCGGGTCGGGTTGTCGGGTCGGGTCAATCGGGTCAACTCGGGTCGGGTTGTCGGATCGGGTTATTCGGGTCGGGTTGCCGGGTCGGGTCAATCGGGGCAGCTCGGGTCGGGTCAGTCGGATCAGCTCGGGTCGGGTTGTCGGATCGGGTTATTCGGGTCGGGTTGCCGGGTCGTGTCAATCGGGTCAGCTCGGGTCGGGTTATTCGGGTCGTATTGTCGGGTGGGGTCAATCGGGTCAGCTCGGGTCGGGTTATCGGGTCGGGTTGTCGGGTCGGGTCAGTCGGGTCAGTTCACTTTGGTCAACTGACTTTAGGTTGAGTTTAAACTCGGCTAGAATCGAAAGCTGCTGTTTTTCACTAACTGCCTAATTAAAAATAGCAATTTTCAATTGATTTTATAGAAACCATAAATCTATTTTGAACACTTGCAGCTAGTGTTTTTATGATAAATGCTTATTTTTCTACGTGTATGTACTTTAATTTTTAAATGTGGAAGACTAATTTTACCAATTGACTGTAATATTAATATCTACGCCAATATGGAGTCTGGAATTAGAACAAAACTAGAAGTTGTTTAAGCAACGCCAAAAGAGAGATTGGATATGGACGACCAAGCCCAAGCAGGGCCGCGGTGGCTCAGTGGTAGAGAATTCATCTCTTCATCTCTGGTGCATGGTGTCCAGTAGCGTAGCTAGAGTTTTTTTCAAGGGGGGCAATGAAGGGCCCAAGAGGATTTTGAGGGGGACATCTCCAATATATATATATGTGTGTGTGTGTGTGTGTGTGTGTGTGTATTCAAGGTGAATTTTTCCATCTTTATTGTTCATGATTTTACTCTTTGGAAAACAGTGAAAATATAAGGATTTAGTACCTCAAAGAACTAGGATTCATTAATGCAATTGATTTCTAATATAAGTAAATAGTTATTTAATCATGGCGTTTAAAATATGTGTAGCTGGTTGACTTAAGTGGAAGCAAATACACTTTTACAGGTAAAGAAAATAACTTATAGGTTCATGCCTCTACTTGAAGAGGATCTTTCTATTCGTGTGGGCAGCAGCAAACATATTCAGAACTTGTTAAAGATCTAACGATTTAGCAATTTTCTTCTCAATATAAAGTAACACTAAGTTTTTCAACCTATCATGAGTCATTGACTTGCGTATACAAGTATTTAATCTTTTCAAAGAAGAGAATGACCTTTCACATGTAGCACTAGAAACTGATATAATCACAGAGATGATACCTAGCTTGTAGGTTTCTAGGAATGCGTTTTTGTAGACACAAAGAAGATCAACGAAATTCGTTAAGGAAGCAGCTTTCGTTTTCTTCTCGTCTTCATACAACTTAATTGTTAGAGCAACCCACATTATGCTTTATTTCTTGTTTAATTATGCTTTTTTTAAATTATGCTTTATTGTTAATTTCAATGATTATTTTACATTAATCGTGTATAATGTATATTTATTATACATCAAATATTCTAAATATCTTGATCTATTTATTGATATTTTTTGCAACTAGTTTCTCTCATATTTAATGAACTTTCTACTTAATTCATTGTAAAGAGATGTGCTTTGCTCGATAATTTTTTTCTATCATTTGTGTGCGCCTTACAGGTACATATATACAAAAAGGGAAAGTAAAAGATGCCACCAAAAAGTACAGAAAGTGCTTAAGTTCAAAAAGTAAACATAACAATACATTGATGACGCCAGATCTGGGCAAGGGGGGCGAGCGCCTCCCTAGTAGCTACTTCTGCCCCCCTGACTGCCACCTAGACTGCCCCCCCCCAGACTCGTACAATCTTTAAACATTCTTCATGTAGTATTATATATCAGTATCATAACCAATCTCATTGACAAATTGTAGTCTACTTTCCATGAATTTACTATGTGGCAGATTAATCCTCAAGCTTTCTTCTTTGAGCGTCTGGGTATGCACGCATATTTCTGTTTTCTAATTTAGCCCCTTTTGAGGTAAATTTTAGTTATAGTTCTTTCTTATGATTTTTAATAATTGTGCCTAGCGAACAATAGTAGATTTGGTCGACTTGTTTGCTTCTCATTGGATCAACTTCGATTGGAAACAAAAGAAAGGTAAAACCAGTTACGTAACTTGTTTGTATTTGTCCAGGTTTGAAGTTTTCAGTTTCATATTTTGTTTTATTTAAAACTTCTTTTTTCTGAAACATTATTCTCAGCTTCTAATATTCAGAGGATGTGCTTATAACAGCTTAGTTTGCAACTACCAGGGCTTAATTTTTTTGAAGGAGATAAAAGGAGTTGTGTTTTCCCTTCCTGCAAATGATAATAATAAAATTATGGAATGAAGTTGATTCCCAATAAAATGTATTGTCAGAGTGCTGATCTTTAGTTAGTAATTGGTTTATACTAGTGCTCCTTTACTTATTTTGTTTCAAAGGACTGACGTGACGTCTACCATATTGACTAGGAACTGCTGAAAAATTCGTAGCCCAACCCAGAAAGAGTGCACGTGGATTGGTGAAGTTTTACTTCTTCTTCTCTTCCCCCGAGAGTCAATATACTACCTTGTACAGTGCTCCAGCTTTTGCAGAAAAGTTTAAAAAATCTAGCTTTCCTCGCACCACTGTTCGTAGCACTACCCCTATCAGATCTAAAATGGCGTCTTTCAAGTGTTATTTAAGTTTGGGAAATAAGTACACGTAATAGTTAGACGGAGCTAAATCTGCGGAATAAGAATGATGATCTATACCAGCGTTTCCCAACTTTTTTCAACTTGCGGCACACTATGGGTGTATCTTGAATTCTCGCGGCACACTCATTATTATTATTATTATTATTATTATTATTATTATTATTATTATTATTATTATTATTATTATTTGCTAATCTAAAATAAAATGATAATTTTTTATCTGTGATTACTGATCATCTTCTCACAGAGATGAAAGCTCGATCACTGGTTTTCCCCTATGCTAATTCATTATGCTTATTTTTTTTATTATAATTTTAAAATAGAAAACAATTGCAATGAAATATAGGACTCAAATTTTTAAAAATACGTTCTTCTTTTTCGAAATCTGTATCCAACCTTTCACTAAGAACGAAGATCACTAAATAACGAACGAACAAACAAATGTCTTGTACTTCTAACTTTGCTGTTTTAGCCAAAACCGGTGCATATTATTGCAATCACACAGCTTGCGATGCGTCGAAGTCAAAACACAGCTGTTGAACAAAGTGTTGTTCTGTCATTCACGTGCGAATGAGTGTTCTATGAACGTTCACTTGACGCGTACCGTACAAGTGCTTCCATTTTTCGGTGTTAGTATGACTCTCAATTGAAGCGTAACATAGCAGCTAACCGTGGAAATGTTTACGAGCCGAAATACTGTCTGCTACACAGTAATAGATGTAGAATAATATATTACAATTACAGTATTTTTTTCCATGGTAGAAATTCATAGTAATGTGAAATAGAAAAAATATAAATTTTTCCCTATGTCTTACAATTTGGTTGCTATAAAATTTAATAATTTTAATTCGATTTCCTCAGGGCACACCAGCGGTCCATTCGCGGCACACCGGTTGGGAAACGCTGATCTAGACATTGAAATTCTAGATTATGCAATGTCAGTTATGTTCGCATGGGCTTGATGGACAGATGTATTCTCCTGAAGGAACAGAATGCCTTTCTTTTCATTTTCCGCAGCGTTGAACTTTGAATTTTTCTTTCAGTTTTGTAAGTAATGTAGAGATTCTGCATTAAATATCTGACCATTGAGGAGGTAGTCTACCAGTTCATACTTATACCAGAAGAATGTTCCAAACAGTTTCTCAACCTACTTCTGTGTCTTGAACTTCTTGGGGCGATGGAGAAATGAGTGCTACTACTCCATTGACTGTTGTCCCGATTCAGGATCATAGTGGTACAACCATATTTCATCTATGGTTACTATTCGTCAGCGAAATTGATCAGCATTACGGTCAAATTGGAAGAATACTTCTCTTAATGCCGTTACCCTTTTATTCTCCTGACATATATTTTGGGAACCCATTATGCCGAGAACTTGCGCATACCCAAGCCATTCTGAATTATGCTACCGACGAGTTCCAAAGAAATGCCCAGAATCCCTGACACAAGTTTTGCTGAGAAGGTAAAAACTGAGAAAGCGGGGTGCAGACCTCAGACTATAATAACTATAAATAGCTTGAATTATTTTTGTCACACAAAAACTGGGGTGGCCTAGGCCCTCCGGCCCCGGGCTATATCCACCACTGGCTGAAATGCTGCAATTTTTAAGAATAATGTCACAAATTGCATCCATGATTCCAGGAAGAGTCATTGCTTTTAATCATCCTGGATGTAAAGCATAATTTGTTGAGAAATTGCTACGTTTATACTAAGCCACTTATTTCTTCACCACTATATATAACGGAGGAGAGTCCCGTGGTGTTTCACTGATTTCCTAATTAATTTACTTCGGTGACTTTCCTTGGTGGAACAAAAATGTTATAACAGTAAGGATCTGAATTTTCGTGAAATTATCTGTTTGGGCACACATAATCACTTCAGAGGCCTGAGAAACAATAAGAATTTCATTATTAATATGAAAATTTATATTTGTACATACAGAGATATGTTTTTCTAAACTACTGTTTCATTTTTGTACCTAGTACCTACACGCCTTCTGCATTGGACTACGACATTTTTAGCAGCTCCTCGTAAACTCTCTCTCTCTGGCTCCCTCTCTCTCTCTCTCTCTCTCTGTCTCTACATATATATATATATATATATATAGAGAGAGAGAGAGAGAGAGAGAGAGAGAGAGAGAGAGAGAAAGAGAGAGAGGGGGGAGTTAGCGAGAGATACGTAGCATATAGACGGATGTGTTACTTGTAGCATACGCGAAAGTAATTCAATTTATGTTTAGGCTTCAAAAGTTTCATTGAAAAATATTTCATGTGCAGACGTTACTTATTTGTTAGTTACAAATTTTATTTGAAATAAGTTTAATTTATAATCATATAGATCTAACATAAAAACAGCAACGAAATACACAATGTAATGTAAAAAAGTCAAACGTAATAAATATGTCATTTTTGGTATGGCAAATAGCCGCCCCCCGAAAATGTATCTGCCCTCCTTTGCCCCCCTAAGAACTTAAAGCTGGCGTCGTCACTGTAACAATATAGTATGGAGTTCTTGCATACTATTCATTGTTGGCGGAAAAATTTCTTCTTTTACTTTCTTTTCTCCACATCAAAGGATTACACCGAAAAGTTTACAGAAATGAAAATAAGCTTTTCATTGTTGCATTGTTATGTTCTCAATGATTTTGCATTGTAAATATTGGCTTTAAAAATATTAACACAGTATGTTAAACTTTCAGTTAAAGAGAATTTACCAAGAATTGTGTTATATATTTTAAATTATGCTTTATTTTCTAAAATTATGCTTTTAAAACTAGTTTCCCAATGTGCGTGCATTTTGGCGTTCACCCAGTGTCGTGACAATAGTGCTCTCAAACGGGTCAGTCGAGTCAGTTCGGGTCAGGTTGTCGGGTCAGGCTACTCGGGTCGGGTTGTCGGGTCGGGTCAGTCGGGTCAGCTCGGGTCGGGTTGTCGGGTCGGGTTATTCGGGTCGGGTTGTCGGGTCGGGTCAATCGGGTCAGCTCGGCTCGGGTTAACCGGGTCAGTCGGGTCGGGTCGGGTCATCGGGTCGGGTCAGTCAATTCGGGTCACGGGTCGGGTCGGGTTGGTCTTCAACCCGACCCGACCCGACCCGTTGAGAGTACTAGGCATTCGATGATAACTTTCGAGCGGATTGTCCGATTTTGATGGAACTCATTTTAAAATGTTCTCATTTGCTTTCACCAGACACATATTGTTTTGGTTGTCATACGACAAAGGGATTTTTTTTCCCGAATTCAAGTATTTGTTCTTACTTTGAGCGTAGGCGTGTGAAAGCTACGATAACTTTCGAATGAATTGTCTAATTTTCAAGGGGGTTGGTCTGAATGGATATGTCAGGTATCTGATGCTCTTGGTTACTTTACAACATTTGATTTTGTACATAAGATGCCGTTCGGTTCCAGGGCATTACCAACCTCAGATTCAATGGGTACCTGGGAGGGGGAATGTGGCCGAAGCGTGGTACCGATAACACCACATTCATCTACGACTAATATCAAGAAAGTGGATAATTAACTCCACTCCCTATATGCCCTCAAGGCATGGTGGTATGCACAAGAGAGAATTTTATATATGACAGAACGCGGCTAAAGGAAAATGAAATGAAATGAAATCTTCCAGTTTAACGTCTCACGTATATTCCCTGTAGGGTAACGGAGAAGGATGATTAAGACAAGTGAATGACGATGGAATAATTGGTGGAATAAGAATGTGGGAGTAAATATAAGTACACCGAGAAAACCCACGGACACGATGTTATCCACCACAAACTTACTTGGTCGGGGATCAAACCCGGGAGAGACAAAAGGGATGATGGGGAAAAGGAAGAAAAACATACACGCTCTGACTTACATTTCAATGGCTCTCATTCAATTTCCATATCAAAATAACTTCCGATTACTTCTTAAGAAAAAAAAAAGAAAAACATTATTCCTTAAGAGTTCTCTAAGCTGCTTCGTATATTGTTGAAAACAGACTTTCAAAGAAAGATGGTCGTGCAGCTACTTGGATTGCAGTTGTTGAAAGAAATATTATCTATCCTGTCATGCCCTGCATAGAATAGACTACTTATCACTGTTTCTTTCTTTTCTGAAACAAGAAGCCAATGTCTTTGAAACTGATTACGATTACATTGGACTTCGGTTGTAATCCGATTTTTCTATGGGAAACAAGATTATACTGCTAATTCAAGCTGAAATGGTGCTGGAAAGTGTGTTTAAGTTACTGCAGTGAAAATGTCAGTGAAAAGATCATATGCGATATTTGGATCATTCTGAAACTTGGATATTTGGATAGGGTACACACTTGTTCCTAAATAAAATCTTGACCCGACTACGGTAGATCCTATAGTATTGGATCTATGAACCTTTAAAGTTCGTTTATTCATGTTTTCGGCAGCCTATAACTCCAAAAGGAAGCATTTGTGCACCCAGGTTGGTCTATACGTTTTGTTTTATCTTGAACTCAGGATAGGGTTTGCCATATTTTGAAATTCGAAAAGCGGAGGATTCTAAACCGTAAGTACTGATGTGAACTTGCGTATTACAAATACTGATTCCTTCTGACCATTTTTCAATGATTCTTTTGTTAAGTGACACTTCCCATCTACTTTTCCAACAAAACCAAAGTAAAGCAAATTTAGTTTTTGCCTTTAATGTTCTATTAAGTTCAAGAAATGTGAGTTTCGAATTGTAAAGTAAGTATTAAGTAAGTATTACAGTAAGATATCTGTAAGACAAGTTTTTTTGTTGTTGTTGTTGTTGTTGTTTTTAAAGCAAGCGATATGTGCCAGATGTTGTTCATACGGTTTTCTCTCTAAGAAATACAAAATAATTTCTGAACTTTTATCGTAAGAAAGTTAAAACATATTTAGAAGTCTTGGTCCATCTCTTATAATATTTCTAATCATTTTCAAAGATTGCTACTTGAAATCATACTAACATACGAAATTACCACAGTTTCACAATATATGAAATACAGTATAAACATTTTAAAAGAAAAACTACTAATAATGAATCTAATCTAAACAAAATTCTAAGGATACCGTAGTTCAATTTGCAATCACTTCTGAATATATAAAGACTAATTGAACATATAGATTACGTAATAACATAGACTTGTTTAGTTGAACTGGATAGAATATTATCAAAGAAATATGCACCCATGAGTTCAGACATTAGTATTAATGGGTTGAACCAAAATGTGTATGATTATGCCAATTAAAAAAAAAAAAAAAACATTTTTCATTCCCTTTAACTTTCTTTAAAAAATCTCGGTTGCATAAAATCTTATCATAAAATTCTACGCATCATAGTCTTTTATATTGTACAAAACCAGTGGTAATAATTTGACAGTTTCTACGTTCATCTTGTTTATGTCATTTGTCCACTCGCGATTGAGATTGACACAGAGATCGGTTTATGTTGAATATAACACTTTATCAACAAAGTTGTCTTAAATTTTTCTCCAATCCAAAAAAGCGGGTGATTTTTCGTGACTAAGGGATGATTAAGCAGGGGACAAATATAAGACCTGAAAATCTGGTGGTATGACCAAAATCAGGTAATATGGCAACCCTATGTCAGGAATTCCTTCCCGAACGTTGGCGGTGTTGTTTTGAAACACTCTGTATAAAATAATGCAGCAGCACGTTATTCTGAATTAATGCAAAACTCTTACGTATTTAAAGAATACATTATTCGTCTAGGATGTAATCTGCTTCCACCAAACGGCGCCTCTGGATCCGATAGTGTGTGGATTTATCATAATATACAAACCGACTGTATAGAACATACGCTACACTGTATACTCACTCTCGAGGAGATAGATTTATTTCCGTTTTTCATCCTCAGTAAACTTAGTGATGATTTCAAGGTTTTCCCCTGGTAGGCTTACCATACGTCCTAGATTCAAGCCTGTGCCCGGAAAATTGTCTGGGATTAAGTAATGCTCAAAAGTTTAGGGAAAACGGAAGACCGGGAAACTTCGCTGTATTTGGTCAAGTGCTTGGCTTGCAATTCTGTCTTCTGCTTATATTTATGAAAAAAATATCAATTACGATAAAGTGTTCTTCGCAAGAATACTTTACTCAAGAAAATAATTAAGACAATAATATAAAAATATATTTTAAGTATAGAAAATGAGCATAAGCATTTTTGGAACTTAAGATTAGACCTTTTTAACTTCTCAATAAACACACATCATTCTTAAAAATATCCAGAAATTATGGTAATCCTACCCCGGGGGATTTTGAATACACGGAAGGTGAAAGTAGCAATGGTAAGCCACGGTGAACATGATCAGAGATATGTTTGTGGGGGGAATATTCCTCATGAGCAACCCCCTCTTTTATTTGACTAAAATTTATATTACTGAAAGACTAAAGTGAACGTTTGTGCCCAAAGCATCATCATATCTGATTGCAGCATTGTGTGAACTAGTGACCATTAAGAGAAAGCAAACACGACAAAAGATAATACATTTGGCTTAGAAATAAAATTTTGCTACAACACTTTAGCAACACCGTATGTGATTAATATGGTTGAGGTGTTGGGCGTATACTATATCGTATGAAGAACAAATTACCCTATTTGTACGTTTAAGACCAAATGCCTGGCAACACTGATACAATAGCTGTCAGCAAATAACAAACAAGAGATAAAATTCAGGAAGAAATTGAATTTCCTGTGCGCGTGTGTGTGTGTGTGTGTGGTGTGTGTGTGGGGGGGGGTCGAAAAAGCAATCCCTTTCTGTACGATTTCCTTTCCCCTCACAAATACAACTTATCAGATGATAAAAGCTGTTTGACTAGTTTGGCTGCAAGAAGGAATCATTGGAGAGGTGAAGGAACCGAACTGTCCATCACTTTTTTTGATAGTAACCGAGACTTCGATAATACTCGAAATGTCGATAATACCCGAAACTTCGATAATACTCGAAATGTCGATAATAGCCGATACTTCGATAATACTCGAAATTTCGATAATAGCCGAAACTTCGATAATTTCAAATACTCGAACGGTTTCGACTAACTGATGACAACTCGATAAATTTTCACTCCCGAAGTTCGGTAGGTCCTCAGCCTTATCGAACACCCCTACTAGTTTCTCAAAATATTTCTTCAACACATACGGATATAATTTTAACAACCGGTTGAAACCAATAGGCTGAATGACATCACTGGGAAAACCATCTTTATATATCGATAAATAGACTATGCACAAAGAAGAAAGACAAAGATGTACTCATACCTTTCTTGTATCTGTTCTGATTTTGGAATATACGCAGTACATTGACTTCTTCTTCTAGATATGTTAGATATTATTCTTTCGGTTTCATAAAAATGAGGGCAGCCTTAGCTCAGTGTCCATCTGTGCTTGCATGGGGTCACTGGTTCGATCCGACTTCACGCCAAATGGGCTCTGTGGTGGACAAGCAGTGGTTGTGCGTGGGGTTTATTGAAATTCTCCCGTTTCCTGTCACTTTTTTCATTGTATCATTTCATTAATTTCTCATCATCATCGTCTCTTTTAGCCTACAATACATCACAATGTGACATAAAACTGAAAGTTTACTTTCATAAAGAAAAAGTGTACAAGAGAGAATCTCTGTCAAGATAAACAGCATGGTCAGCAGTGAGAAACGATCGACTAGCCAGCTTCTAACATCGGTCTAATGTTGTAACTGGTTGTATTGCCAGGCATATGCCAACCAACTCAATTAGCAATGTAATTCCTACTTAAGAAGCAAAATTGCGATTGGGAGTATGAGGTCGAACTACTTTACGCCAACGTATCCACTAACTTTAGCCCTTAACTACTATGGTAAAAGTAAGTTACACTTACATTTCTGTGGAGTCTGAAACACCCCAATTGTGTCTCTCGCGAATATTGTAGTGTGTTTTTTCTAACTGCACAACTACGTCAGTGTTCTGTTTTTTCTCGTATTACAAACTTGACAATATACCAGGTGTGTTAGTTGAAATTTGCCGGTTTTTTCGAGAAAGAAAACACTTAATATTCAGGGAATCTCACAATTTCTTTACTCAAAATAATGACCATTGGATTCTACACACTTTGCCCATCTTTTAGGCAAATCATGGATACCATCCCCAAAAAACTTTTTCTCTTTCGAGCCAAACCATTTGATGAGCCATTTTTCGATATCTTCAAAATTAGCGATGCCCTGCTCTGCAAGTGAGTGTCCCATCGAGGCGAAAAGGTGATAGTCCGACGGGGCGAGGTCTGGAGAGTACGGCGGGTGCGGTAATACTTCTCAATTAAGTGTTTTTAATGTGTCCTGCACCAGTTTAGCGGTATGAGACGGCGCGTTGTCATGTTGCATGATAACCTTGCCATGTCTTCGGGCCCATTCCGGCCGTTTCTCGATCAACACATGATTCAAATTAAAATTTGTTGTCTGTAGCGATCCGTATTCACTGTTCCACCAGGTCTTAATAACTCGTAGTACACCACACCACACTGGTCCCACCAAACACAGAGCATTGTCTTACGGCCAAAGCGATTTGGCCTTGCCGTCGATGGGCCGGCTTCACCAGGTGCAAGCCATGATTTTTTTCGCTTCGGGTTCTCAAAATAAATCCATTTTTCGTCCCCCGTGACAATTCGATGCAAAAATGATTTCCTTTCGAACCGTTGAAGCAGGATTTCACACACGGTTTTTCGCTTTTCCATTTGTCTATCCGTCAGTCGGTGTGGCACCCATTTTCCATACTTCTGGATCTTTCCCATGGCTTTTAAACGTTGGGAAATTGCTCCTCAAGTCACATTTAGTGTTTGTGCTAATGCTGCTTGCGATTGCGTTGGGTCTTCATCTAATAACGCCTGCAATTCCTCGTCTTTGAACTTTTTCGCTGCACCGGGATGTTCCTTGTCTGTCAAATCGAAATCTCCACTTTTAAATTGACGAAACCATGTCTCACATGTTCTAATCACTGGAGCATGTTCACCGTAGGTTTCTACCAGCAACCAATGAGCTTCAGCTGCTTTTTTTCTTTTGATGAAATAAGAACAGCAATGCATGCCGCAAATGCGATTTACTTGGAACGAAACTCGCCATATTTACTGAGGTAAACTACTCTGATGCTATTCTGTTGGCCGAATGTGACTTGTGTATTTTTGAAGGTTAATGTTTACAGAAACAAATGACGTACATGCCGCATCATAGAAATGTATATATATTGCTAGAGACATCTAACGGTAAAACCGGCAAATTTCAACTAACACACCTGGTATGTAAACTCAATCATTCCAAATCGCTGAGAATTTACTAGTGTCTTGTTGACAAAAAAGGGGGTGGATTCTTTTTCACGAAGACAATGAATGTATTTTCTTCTGGTATTTATTTGCTATTTTTCTCTCTAAATATGCAACGTAAAACTGCGCGAAAAAAACAAACTGTCACTTCCGTGTTCAGTATTCATGGTCACGTGTTTCCTTATGCCAAGAGTAGTCACTAGTGAGTGAGTATCCACTTTCCTCCAATTGATCTTCATTTACGATTCCAATGCCTTCATCCTTATCCTCTACGAAATGTCTTCTAGACCCTCAGCAATCACCTTAATATTTAGTTCTTGTCTTGGTTTTCTCAAGTAAATGGTAATATTCCATACTCCAACAAGTATTTATACTGTGTCATGAAGTGTCATTGTCATTTGAAAATAGGCTAGCTTCGGAAGATAACAAAAAATGCCTTCTTTACGACAAGAGCCATTTGTTCATCCCATTTTGGGTGTTCTCTCTCTCTCTCTCTCTCTCTCTCTCTCTCTCTCTCTATATATATATATATATATATATATATATATATATATATATATATATATATATATATATCCAGTGTATATAGTGTAAAATCCACGACGTTAAATAAGAATACAAACTATTATACTCTGGTCAGATATCTCTAAGGCTAGTTAACTTACATTATAAGAAGTCACATCACTTGTTTTTGCTTACTCCAAACTGTGAATGAAGGCAAGAACCTGCGTCATCTATTGAGTAGCTTTAAATTAGATGGTAACGTAAAACAATTGGTGTCAATGAGACTCTACCAGAGTACTTAAGGATTACTTTTGGAATTTCTAATTCCTAGCCATGCAGCTCACTAGCCTACCTAAGTAATGATTCCTGCTTCGATGGACTTTATTCTTTAATGTCTCTGAACTCTTGAAGCTATGCAAAAATCTAACAACATTGTTATAACTTTTCATTTCAGGACAAGTATTTTAAAGCCAGAGATTTACAAGGACAGTTGGTGAGACTACTAGATATTGTGCAAACAACTAGGGGAATGTAAGTAACCCAGTTTTATAAAGAAGTTATATTTTTTTGTGACAGTTATCTGCAAGGAATTAGGAACTTCCGAAACATTCTACCTCATTGACTCTGATTCAAATTCTAAAGCAATTTCATAAATCTTTAACGAGAATTAAACACAAAGTTGAGAGATATCAATCGTTACATCTTATTAAGCTGTACAAAATAATACGCATGAGCGTAAAATCTTATGCATAATTTTTGAGAAACTTTCGTAAAATGAATTTTCTTGTAAACCCTAAAATGAATGCTGTACAATCACGCCACTTGCTGAGATGAAATTGATATTGATATATGCCCGCATTAACTTCTTTATTATGACACATGTTCGATTGAAATACGTAATACGGTTAGGAGAGCGTTCCTTGGAAGTGTAATTAATCCTTAAGCACTACAGACTTAGGATTTTTGAACAAGGATCACCCCTTTACGCAACACTCCTGAGTCATATTGTACCTACTTAGTTTGCTTCGTCGATGTTTTAGTACTTCATCTTTATGCAAATCAGTATAAATATGTGTGGAATTTATATATTTTCACAAATAAATAAATAAATAAATAGTGTGTTCCAACACAATTAAAACTGTCAACTGACCCAGATATTTTAAAGAACGTCATAGTTTTCAACGACATAAATGTTCATTTTGCAGGATTTTGTCGAAAACTATGCATGAGATTTACTCTCAAGCATATCAGGTTTTTCGGTGCTTAACGTTCCACAACTATGCGCCAAGGTTAAGAGAGTTAGTGGTGATGATACCAAATATAATGGTGGACTGACTAAAGTGAGATGGAACAGAAAACCCCTAACAAAACCCACGTACACTCTGTGGGTGCAAAAGAAAGGCCGCTTGATGAGTTTATTATACAAGTAGTTGCCATCATCCTTATGTATTAAACTAACGAGTTGTTGGACACGAACCGTCGGAGGGCTTTACGCTATAGGTTAAAATTATGTTTAATTAGTCCATTGAATGTGGATAGAGTGCAGAACCTCACGACCTTGCTAAGTGGAGAGCATTTGGCAACAACTAGTGTAAACAAGTCATCAACCACATCGGTTGGTAATACTAGAATTGTTTTAAAATTATTGCAACTAATATTTGGATTTCCTTTAAACTAATGATAAGACCGTAGGATTCACTGAAACATAATACGACGAACCATAACCCTTCCCTTCCTCCATATTCTAGAACAAAAACACATGCCATAAATAGTAGGGATTCGTACTTTCAGCAACAGATGCCATAATGATTGTCCTTTGTTCCATGCTTGCAAAGGCCACTTGCTCTAATTTGTCAGAGCAACACGTAGACTTCGGTCCTCCCTGACCAGAATCATTCGTAAGTTTTCTTGGTCATTAGCATGCTAGAATGTTTCCTCTTCATCCTTTGCAACCAGTTATGTACGGGCTGTACGTAGTGGTAGGGAAGAATGCAGGCTCGACTACGTACGAGTCGTACGTAGTGGTAGTTACGGGGTTAAAAATTCAAATTACTTACATTTAACAGTTTCTTTGAGTTTGTTCAATAACCAACGTGCAGTTACAAACATATCAGTGCTCAAGTTAAACACCTGATAACAGCTTTTTCGTATTTTGATTAATAATAAATCGTCACAATACTTTCAACCCGTCAAATCGCCTGCAGACCAGCGACAATTCTTGGTATCAGACAGGTAGACAGCAGAGATAGCGACATATATTAGTGAAACTATTTATTAGTACGGCTTAGCGTGACAGATTGTATAGTTTCCATTTTAGTTAACATTCCTTAAAGAGTATTAACATTTAAACTGTCATAGGGTCCTCCATATGCATTATTGCCCGTAAATTGTTTTAGAGACATTTGCCTAATAATATTATGTTGAATGACCTATTGAGTTTTTTCTTTAAAGGAGGAAAGGTAACTATCTGAATCCAATTAAATGGTTGAAGGCATCGATAACTATGTTCATGATCAAAGAACATCCGGAGCTGGCAAAGGCTTTGAAAGCAGCTTCTATGAAGAGTGGACAAGCTATGTTCAGAGGCATGTACCTACATTGCACATCCTCAAACATTGACCTTTACGTCCTTACAGAGGTAACGTTTTTCTTTAGATATATTAATTTGGTAAAAAAAAAAGTAGTAATTATTAATGTATATTATAATTGAAAGAAATATAAGATTTTACTTTACATCAATTTCTAGATGGATGCAAAGTGGAACAAAATGCACACTCATGTCCGATATTATTATCGCATGTCTATAAATGTGTTGTTGTAGGAATATAACTTGATAACGAATTTGCCCTGTATTTCTTATAATGTAAGTATATGTATAATCGGCAAAGAAGTGTATGTCGCAAATTTCATGTCAAAAGAGCAGTAAATAAGAACAATAAAACTTTCGTGTCCATTTAGCAACATTTTGTTTTACTCATTCTAATTTTCGTATTTATAGTTCTTTTCTTATGAAATTTACCAAACAAATACATTTCTCGATTATACACATAGTGTCAGTATTAAAAGTACCCTGCAAAATCATTATCAACTTATATTCTTACAAGGAGACAGGTATAGATATGCGACAATCACTTTAGACATGAGTGTACAATTTTAATAAGAATCAAGTCCGGGTCTCCGTTTAGGTGCTACTGTACAGTGTTCTCCGTGAACTGCCATACAGTGTGTCACTCTTCAGTTCGGTTCCCAGCCTCTCATACTACATGAACTGTAACACAATTCTTGTGCTTAGACAATACAATATCTACCTTGCAGAACAGCTTGACGATTGAATTATCCTATGGCAAATGGAACTAGTAGCATAGTGGTTCATAGATCGGCACGGCAAGCTCCAAATTTTGCTTCAGTTCTCAGTTCAGGAACGCAATTTTGATGCTTTATCTATATTTTCTTAAAGGGACGTACACAAACCGTAATAGCTAGATGTTTATGAAAGTTGGCACCTTGAATAATTGTGGACCTCTAATCATCATAGTGATAATCATTTGGTGCGGAAATGTGTTGTTTACCCGCTATGTATAATATATATATACCAAGCAGTGACTAGCTAAATCTATGCCGAGTTGTACCCACAAACTCCAGGAAAAAGCAGAAAATGAAAATGTATGCAGGTAACCTAATATACATAACCAAGAACACGACAGTAGTGTCACACAAGCAGTGTTTCCATCCCAACACAAACTTATAGTTTTTTTTTTAATAGAACGTGTACCATTTCATGGCATTGAAACAGGTGAAATAAAATGTGAAAGAAAATAAGCCAATGGTGGGCAATCAGTGTTTGCCAAATAACAGAGATATGAGGCTCTAAGGTTGAGAAATTATGGGCTCCGTACAATGAAACGAGGAAATGTATATACATTATAAACATATGTTCATGGTACCATTTCAAATGTCACTTTTCCTTAATTATATATTATATTCCGTATTATCAAGCGGGATTGAGCAATATGTTTCCCTCGTAACTATTCTAGATGTTACAATAAAACTTGGAACACACATTACATATATACCATAGTATTTTGCAAGCTAGATTATATTCAGGTACCTGTAGCCAGGATTTTTCCTACAGCATCAAATTTCAAGAAAGGGATCGTACATCGTGAAAACACGCACATGATACCATTCTAAAGCATGTTTTATTCGAAAGAGAACGACGTATAATTCATGATACCCGGACAAATAATAGTGAAGTAGTAGGTACTTAATTGGAAGGGAACATTTTTCAGGGAAAAAAATTCAACAGTCGAAAGGGGTTAATTGGCCAAGAGGGGAAAGCAAGCGGGAGAGAGGTGGTAACTTTTTCAGAAAATATCCCTTGCATTTTGGTCTAACGTTCTTGAAATATTCAGGTTTTTACTAATTAGTCCCGACACAAAATTTTTATTGACTGGATTATAAGCATTCGTGTATCAGAAGTAAATGAAAATGAAATTGCTAATGTAATTGAGGATGCAGACTATGTAAGACCCAACGTTAATGGGAATCATATTGGGAAGGACATTGTATCTGGCCGCAGTGAAGAGTTCGTGTATCATCCAGAAAATTATCCTGCAACAAAAGTTATTTGCAGACCAGAAAATCATTTAGCTTCCTTTTAGTTTTTTATTTCAAGGACATTATAAGTATTTTATATCCTGAGTGTTACTCTTACTCGATAATCTCATAAGAGACCATTTCGATTTGGTGAATTCAGTTGCTAAAAATGTTTGCTAGCACTTTATTCAGCATCAAAAGAAACAGAGAGAAAGAGGGTGTTTAGTGGCAGGACGTATACAGGGTAGGAGATAAATGAGGGCGAAGTGAGAAGGTAGAACGTAGAGAATGTCTAGAAATGCCATATTAATTTTGAAACGATTAGAAAGATGTTGGATATAAGGAATACATGTAGAGCTACACTGAATAGGCGTAATAAAAATCATGAGGGACACCTAAAAAGGCCCCATGTTAGACTTGCACAAGAAGAATATATGGAAAAGGAGTCATATGACATATGACCTATGAAGCACACCGTCTATTAGATCAATAGTGGCCAATGAAGTTTCAGACCTCTGTAAAAGGAGGCTTTTCCGCTATTGCAATGTATCATTGCTCTAGTAAAGGTGATGTGAATGAGGAACTAGAGACCCTGTAGTAGTAGGTTCATGAGATCGTTTTGGACGAAAGGTAGAAAGAGATGAATCGAATCTGTAACATCAAAAAGAATGTTTGCAACTTGTAACGGAATGATAAATAATTCCACTGGACGAATGTTGACGTGGCACCTTGCACAGATACTGTCATATTCAGGGTTGTGATATATTAAATGACCCCCCTTCAACAAAACCTGCTGGTTGTAATACTGGTGACTCTTCTCATAACAAATTGATGCACACACAATTGGCAGTTAAAACACTGTTCACATTCAGTGGAGCTCTATATGTATTCCTCATATCCAACATTTGATTTCAATCCCTCTACTCGTTTCAAAAATAAAATGTCACTTCTAGACATTATCTACTTTCTATCTTCTCACTTTGCCCTCATTTATCTCCCACCCTATATATTGTCTGCCACTAAACACCCTCTTTTTTTCTGTTTCTTTTGGTGCTGAATGCAGTGCTAGCAATCATTCTCGGCAACTGAATTCATCAAATCGGAATGGTCCCTTGTCAGCATTGCTGATACTTCATGAGGCAAGAGTGATATCGATAATTCTTCACTTGATAATACATAGTGAGCCGACTTTTTGTTATTCGTATTTTGGAATCAACTGGATAGATCACCTTCACCAATGAACTCAATTCATAACTATTAGTCACTAAATTCTAGCAAAAATTGATGGTGATGTCTCAAGTAGTTCTTAAGATTTTGTCTCTCGGATGTACATATACAGAATCAATACGTTAAGGAGATTTCGGTAATCCAATCACCTTTAAGAAGTAGATATTGATTGATGTCTTGCATCACATTAAAACTTTTCTGTTAATCAATTTTGGAAGTGCTTCACATCTGTACCATACTCTATTAGAAAGTTAAATGGTAGAAAAAGCTGAACAGTGCTAGGATGGTACTTTGCTCTTTCTGAAGTATTTGGTTCACGATTGGAATTCGAGGTGTAAATCAATTAACATTAAAAAGAAAAAGAAATAATGAGAGAGTGTAATGTTAGTCAAGGCAATATAGAGTAAGAATATCCTCTTTTGCACGGCACATACCTTAGTACGTCGGTACTAGCAAACAAATGCAGGACAAATGTGCTTCCCGTAAAACCTTAATATAGGACTGGAAAATAGTTCGTAAAATAGAATCAATTGTAGACAATCAAATTTATACTATACGTCTAACAATTGTCCACCACTGCAAATAACTCTCTCCAAACATTTATATCGTGTTCCACTTATACATTCCTTGAATTCTAATACAAATTTAAAAAGGAAAATGCAATCTTTAAGTTTTATGTCCCATGGTTATGCCGATTAGAGTAAAGGAGAAGGTGATGAGGAATAAATTAAATGGTGAAATGAAGAATGTGGGAGAACCCCGAAGAAACCCATGTACACGGTGTTTGTCCACCACAAAGTTCATTTGAACGAGCTGGGACCGAACCAGGGATCGTATGCACCAGAGGAGAACGCTCTATCACTGAGCCATCGCGACCCCAAAACTTAAAAAGGAGTCAGCATGTATATTACTTGAGGCATAGGTATATAGCATTACATAAAATTGTAACACATATACAACACTCCCAAAGCAACAATCTAAATACTCTGCAACAACAGTTATTTCATGAGTGAATTTCCTCACAGTAAAATTTAAATTTTTACTATCTTCTATAATAATAACTGATTTTTGTTTTCTATTATTTCTAGGAAATAGCCTTGAAAACAGATGTGATATGTTTAACGGAATATTTCCCTTGGATGCTGAAGGAAGGAAGTAAGTTCCTTGAAGCATGGAATTACTTCATAACGATGGTAGCAGTTATCGTATCAATTATGTATCCTTACAATGCGTCTTTCCGCAGAACAGTTGAAATTGAAACTTATGTGTGGTTCTTCGTTGTGGATATAATTTACATAATAGACTTATATTTTCATGCAATGTCTCCTATTAGAATGCGAGGAGGTAAGTTAACTAAAATATTTAACTTATAATGTTATCTTTTTAAAGTTTCAGAAGGATATAATGCATGTATTTAAATACAATGTGTACTAAATGTAGTGCTGCCAAAATGCCTTGAGCCGTGACAAAAATGTGAACTAAAGCTCACGCTCGCTACACACCCATGCGTTGAACCAATAAATGTTCAGCTGTTGCTAGGCGATAGAGCCTTAGCGAAAGGGAGTGGAATTCCTTCAGCCGATAGCAGTGCTTGGAATGAAAGACTAGGTGTGAAGTTAATGCGGTATATCTATAGTAGATTATGTCAAAGAAATCATAAAAGAAACACTATACAATAGTAAATGTTGGAAACGGATTATCTTAGCTTGAAATCACACGCCAATCCTTTTACATATTTCTGCGAACACTCGAAGTAATTATCGATGATCGATAATTTATATGTAGTCTTGTTCAAAAAATTCTGGGCATTCATCTTTCTTTAAAAAGTTTTGTGTTCTTATCCACAGCTGAAATGAAATCGGATAAGGGTACACTTTCTTTTACCGATTTTGATCTTCATTTAAAGGGCTAATAGTAGAATTTCTTGCATACGTTTGGTTGAAGCAAGATGGTTCACGAAGTACTTTTGGATAAGTATGTACATTATATGTATTACTTTTGAACCAATTTTCAATGAATACCCCATTTCTCTATACTTGTTACCCATACGAAACGAATATTCAAGAAAAAAGACAGTGTTTGCGCTGTTGCTAACATTGTGACAAATGCCCTTATTAGTCGATAATCAATAGAACTCTCACCGAACTTTGGACACGACACCTGGTTACAATTTAAAATGTGCTGTCTTTATTGCGCAGTATACGGCTCTAATGAGATGAAACTTAAAATCAACCTCGTTTCTGTCTGTGTCGGTCATTTGCACAATATATTATACAAATACACAGGGAAAACAGTGAATGTTTCTATACTCTTCCCACATTAACAAGCATCAACAAACTTGTAATATACGATGTGGCAATTAGGAAACAAGACTAGTCTTCAGAAAATGTATAAGAAGTAGATTACAATTATCTAATTTATTTAGAAGTAGGAGCTTGCTCTGTCGACTCACAGATTTGCACGCTTCAAAAGGTCGTAGTACACAGTAATAATGGTTGTGTTAATTCAACTTAATTTTAACACAGGGCAGTGATACCAGCGTGACTACCACTATGTGGTGTTAATTTAACACAAACCCTGCGGTGTTGGTGTTTAACACAGTGCGTGTATTACGCTTTTTGCACACAACCGGTGTTGAGCGCTGTGAAATTCGGATCTGTTATTTTCGGTGTTGATTCGGTAACATGTCAAGGTCGATAATGTCGACAAAAGTGTTGAGTGTTACTTGTGGCAGTGTTGCACTAACACGAAGAAAGTAACACAGTTTGTAGTCTGTTAATATTTTGTGTTAATATTCCACCATGTCAAGTATCAATATAACACAGTCCCTGTGTTACTTCAACATCATTTTCTTATTTCAATACACAATCTGTGTCATAATTTTAGGTCTAAGCTGTATAAGTAAAACAGTTTTGGTGTTAAATCAACACTCCATGTGTTAAAATTCAAGGTCAGACGACCAGATTAACACTGTTTTTGGTGTTAGTTCGACCCCACTTCTGTGTTACTACGGCACCTATTTTGATGTTGAAATAACTCCGTGTGCGGTGTTGATGTAACCATGTACTTGAAAAGCTTGTGGTGTGTATGCTTACACTTACCGAAGATTCTAATTTTAAAATAAGAATAGTAAATTTCAGAACACGACATTTAGAAAATCTTCATAAAATCTTTTGTCGTCCTCCCCATCATTTATTGTAAAGTATTTCTTGATGATGCGAAACACAACCTTCACCAACATCTTGTTCAAAAGTGATGGGAAACGTTACCTATATCCTTACAATATGTTTGCCTCTTAATCATGTTTCTACTTGTTTTCCGCCATGTTTGAAACACAGTCTCCGGTGTTGGCTGGTGAGCTCTAGTGGAGTGTAAAAATGACACAGTAATATGGTGCTGTTTCTTGCTGTTGACATATTTCTTCAGAAACATTACGTAAAACAAATTAGAACACTTCGCGCGGTTTGCATGTTGAAATGTTGTGAATACCTGGATTTGTTTAATTATTTCTTCCTACTGTATTTTCTGTAGCTTTAGTACATAAACCTTTGCAATTAGATACCCAACATATTTGGCAATCAAGCAGTAAACGACACCGAAGATTCTACACTTGTGTTAATTTAGCACACAGACTTTGTGTCATTTCAACTACCGGCATTTCACATACAACTCCAAATGGAGAATGGGTTGTTCTAACCGCCTGTTTGTGTTATATTTTAACACAATCGTGTTAACACATAGGCATGTCGTTGAAATACACAACGATTTTTTTACAGTGTAGAACTTTCTCAAGTACTGGCCTTTAATACTGTTCATGGTCTTTGCCACTGTTTTATGGATGTTGTAAAATCTAAAGAAAAGCCGTCTTTCTGTAGTAAATTGGTCTTTAAAGATTGGTATTCCACGTTACACCGAGGCTTAGGAAGACACCGACAATGAGTTAGATTATAATGGTGGAATAAAGAAATTTGAAGAAACAAGAGAATATTGAAGAAACCACACACATAGTGTTTGACCATAAAGAAATCCACTTGTGAAGTATGTGTTCGAACCATAGACTTTGAAGGGCTTCGGAGGTTCAGTGGTAGAGCGTTCACCACTAGTACATGGTACTCTTGGTTCGATCCCAGCTCGCGCCAAATGAACTTTGTGGTGGACAAACACCGTGTGCGTGGGTGTCCTCGGGGTTCTCCTGTTTCCTCCCACTTTCTTCATTCCACCATTTCATTCATTTCTCATCATCACCGTCTCCTTTATTCTACCCGGCATAACCGTGGGACGTAAAATTCAAAGATTTCATTTAATTTTTTTCTTAGACTTTACACGCCTTAGCTAAGGCCACTAATCCCAGGGCCGTCTAGTGGGTTGTAAGCTTCCGGGGCGAGAATTTCCAGGCGCCCACCAAGTACACAGTAAAAAATGGTTGTGTTAATTTAACTCAATTTTAACACAGGGCAGTGGTTCCAGCGTGACTACCACTATGCGGTCTTAGTTCAACACAGACCCCGCGGTGTTAGCGTTTAACACAGTGGGTGTGTTACGTTTTAAACACACAACTGGTGTTGAGCGGTGTGAAATTCGGATCTGTTATTTTCGATGTTGATTCGGCACCATGTCAGGGTCGATAATGTCGAGAAAAGTGTGGAGTGCTATTTGTGGCAGTGTTGCACGAACACCAAGAAAGTAACACAGTGTGTAGTCTGTTAATATTTTGTGTTAATATTCCACCATGTCAAGTATCAATATAACACAGACCCTGTGTTACTTCAACATCATTTTCTTATTTCAATACACAATCTGTGTCATAATTTTAGGTCTAAGCTGTAGAAGTAACACCGGTTTGGTGTTAAATCAACACTCCTTGTGCTAAAATTCAAGGTCAGACCACCAGATTAACACCGATTCCGGTGTTAGTTAGTTCGACCCCACTTCTGTGTTACTACGAGACCTATTTCGGCGTTGAAATAACTAGGTGTGTGTGGTGTTGATATAACAATTTTTCTGTGTTGGAAAACCTTGTGGTGTGCTTGCTTACGCTTACCGAAGATTCAAATAAGAGTAGTAAACTATATTTACTACTGCATTCTAATTTAAAAAAAAGAATAGTAAACTACAGAAAACTTCATATAGAAAATCTTCATAAAAATTTTAGTCGTTCTCCCGAACATTTAATGTGAAGTATTTCTTGATGGTGCGAAACGCAACCTTCATAAACTTCTTGTTCAAGAATGATAGGAAACTCTTACCTATATCCTTATAATTTCTTTGCCTCTTAATCGTGATTCAAATTGTTTACCGCCATTTTTGAAACACTTTCCTTGGTGTCGATTGGTGAGCTCTAGTGCAGTGTTCAAGTGACACAGTAATACGATTTTGTTTCTTGCTGTTGGCATATTTCTTCAGAAACAATATGTAACACAATTGAAAACGCATCGTACGGTTTGCATGTTGAAAGTTTGCGTATACCTGGATTTGTTTAAGTATTTCTTTCTACTGTGTTTGTCTGTATCTTCAATTTATACGCCTTTATAATTAGATGCCCAACATATTTGGCAATTACGCAGAAAACAACACCGAAGATTCTACACTTGTGTTAATTTAACACACATTTCAACTACTGGCATTTGACACGCAAAATGGAGGATGAGTTGTTCTAACCACCTGTTTGTGTCATATTTTAACAAAATCGTGTTAACACATAGGCATGTCTTTGAAATAACACAGCGATTTTTTTACAGTGTATGTTATGAAAAACAACCAGAGTTTATTCAGTACTGTTAGATTTAAACATGGAATGTTAGATCATAATATATGATAAAAGAAGTTGGTACTATGTCATTTTTTTAAAAGTAAATGGCTTTTGTAGTTAAAACATAAAAGTTAATGAAAATATGGTTTTGAATTATTGAAATCAAGGCTATTCATGTTTATTTTGAACTTCATACACAACAATATATTAATAGCATAAAATGTACAAATAACGATACAAATATTAAATTCCAACATAAAAAGCTCTTCTCACAGTAGGCTGGTGAGCGTTCAGTTGAATAATCCTAGACGATGTTTAATATTACGGGTAATTTTCAAATTCAGGACTCTATTTTAGTCCCTTAAGGATCTAATCTAGATCCCCTGTCTTTCGTCTTATTAATAATGATATTTCTCTGTGTATTAAAACTTCTTTTTGCCGATGATCTCAATATTCTTCCAAGTAAGTTCAATTGATGACTGCATGAAACTTCAACAGGATCAACAGAATTCAAATATAGTGTGAGAAGAATAAATTAGTCCTGAATATGTCCAAATGTAAATCTGTATCTTTGACGAGGAAAGAAAATCCAATCAAATTTATCTATACAATAAATGATACTTCCTTGTCTACCCCAAATACTATCAAATATCTTACAGTTATATTTGATTGCAAATTAAACTTTGCTCAACACGTTGACGCAATAATGAGTAGTGCATATAGAAACCTAGGTTTATTTTATAGGATAGGACACAATTTCTTCAAAGAATCAACATTTATAATGATATACTTTTCGTATGTGAGGTCAAACTTAGAATACTGTTGTACTGTTTGGACACCAAATGTCACTAAATACTCTGATTCAATAGAAAATATACAGGTTAAATTTTTAAAAATTCTTTCATACAAGAAGACCGGTTTCTACTCAAAGTATGTCCCCTATGAAGAATTAGTAACGAATTTTAGCTTTCAAGTATTAGGAAAAAAGAGATAGGTGTTTGATCTGTTGCTCTTACATAAATTATTAAACGGTAAGATTAACTGTCCAGAATTAGTTTCAAAAGTATTATTATGTGAATTATTATAGATAAGACTAGAATAGCAAACACTGGGACATTCTATTGTAGAAAAGCATGAACTAACATAGTACATAAGGGTACATAACGAAGAGACCTCGCGATCGAGGTCGAGGTTTAAGTCGCGGTCGCACCCTCGATACTGGCACAAACTCATGCATTCAAATGAGTAAGCGCATGTCGATGCTGTACGCTACATCGCGACTTCGGGGTAGACCGCAAGGGTGAATTAGTGGTCGAGATAATGAACAACCGAGTTTGTTTTTACATCGATGTTCAGCGGAAGCATCGCTGTGGCTCGTGTTCTCATTGGTTCTCCCTGAAGTGCTGCACGGAATAAAGTGTTCATTTGTTTAGAATTTGGTCTGCAGAGGAATGTTTGTTTCTATTTTCGAGAGGTTTTGCTGCAGTATTATATTTGATTATGAAAAACATATTAATAGAACTGGTGGGGAATGTTCCAGCAATATGGAATAAGAAACACAAACATTATAATAGGCACGTTTTAAACAGAGAATGGAAGAAAATAGATACTGAAATGGGAATGTCATAGAAGTTATTTATTTGAGAATTATACTGTATTTATTGCTATATAAGGCAGTGGCCGTCACATGGAGGGGCTTTCAGGCTGAAGTTCGTAAATTGTAGAATATTTAAAGAAGAAAAGAAGCTACCGGTACTTATATCTATGTTTGAAGACTCCACGAATCCCCCGCAATTGCGAAATTAAGAAAAAAGTGTTTCTTCTAAATTCGTTATTCATATAAGGTTAAAAAATACCTGTAAAGATAGGTATATATCCATAGGGAGGAAACGTCCAATGGTGGAATTGCAGTAACGAAATTTCATTTGATGCAGCTAATATCCGCTCCACCTCGAAACCTGAAGACATACCTGATTTTTAAAATTATTTATTTATTAAATTTTACTGGGAAACGATATCTCGCTTGAGTGCTGAAAGAGGGTATTTCTTCACAGTAAATTGAATACAAGATTAAGTCATTGATTTAGAACATTGATAGAGATGAACAAAAGCTGAGACTCAAACATTTTTACGAAACAAGAGACGAGACTTTGGCATTTCTCATATCTCGTCTCGCATACATCCCTATTTATAAACTGTTCACCCATTCAATTTCCAAATGTGGTTTTGCAGTGATTTTTATGCACTAACGGAATAGTTTCACATGCGTTACAGCAATGTTTCAGTAGTTATTTTTTAAAATGCACACAAAGACGCCGCTCTAACTGTAAATGACGTAATCGTAATGTGTTTTCTTATGTTTGATAAGGTAGTGGATAGTGTGTAACGTTAATTGCGACATGTGAAAATGTGTCATGATTTCTAAAAGGTTTTCGTGGAAAGGGTGAATGACTTATGTGAGAAGTGAGTGACATTTGGTGTCTCCACGCAGTAGCATGGTCCCCAATGGTTCCCAGGACCCGTCCAATAGCCCCCATCCAGGATCCATCCAATAGCCCCCATCCAGGATCCCTCCAATGGTTCACTGCTTATGTAATTTTATTCCCTCGAACATTGTTGTGTGAGCGTTTTAAAAAATTAATTGTTAAAAGCAGGATCCCTTCAATGGATTTCCTATAGCCCCTGGAAAGAATGGTCCCCAAGCAAATGATTCCTGGCTTTCCAGGACCCTCCTGGGTCCTCAAATGACTCCTTATGTCTTTTATCCTCTCCTTTCCCTATGGAAAGTTGGATTAGAAGGAGGGGATATGAATGTGTGTGCTGGGAATAGAGCTCGGGGACTTCCACGCCAGAGGCGTGCACACCAATACTTTATTTGTTTTCTCTTGTATTATTTCATAAAAGAGAGGAGGAACATTTTAACTAATTTGTAATAAATTACTCGGACACGGGAATTGAACCTGGGACCCTGTTTATTTGACTTTTAATTTTAAATTACTCGCTGTTAAAAATTTCCTATGGAGTGGCGGGACATGTGAACTGAATTTGATTCGAGGAAGAGAACCCATGATATGGAAGGAAGGAAGAAATAGGGTTGAAATCTTTATTCATTTACTTTTTATTGGATTGTATGTATAACATAGTTGATCAGTATGTGCCATACTAAAACAATCGTGTGTATAATATACACGAACGCAGAACTTAGTCTTTTCCCATCGACATGGTATGTATGTATGTATGTATGTATAATATACTCGAAAGCAGAACTTAGTCATTGTACTTCCTTCCTTTCTCGCTGAAATCTCGTTACTAACTGAAGTTTTCGCGTGATTTTGGAACCCAGATGGATAGACGGAAGTGAAAAGCTGGTTAAATAGGTGGGTGACCTTATTGCTACGTAACATCAGAGAAAGTCGCTGACGCATTATCAATTAACTTTGGCGGCGCGGCGAGTACACGTCAGAGAAAACCGCCGACTAATAGAAAAGAACTTTGGAACGTGGATGGATAGGCGGAAGTGAAAAGCTGGTTAGATAGGAGATAGACCTTATTGCTATGTAACATCAGAAAAAGTCGCTGACACATTACCAATTAACTTTGGCACCGCACTTGGTAGGTATCAGAGAATACGAACAAAGAATAAAATTAAATTTAACATCACAGAATATCAACAATGCAGTAGCAAAGAACTGGCATCATGATCAGTACGCATTAGAAAATAAAAGAAAGAATAAAATTTAACATCACAGAATACCAATAGAGAATAGAAAAGAAATTTGACATTGCGAACGGTAAACATTAGAGAATAATGACCTGGAATAGTAAAAATGTGTTTTATATTGTAAATAACGTATGTGTATTTGAACAACAACAACATTAATGTTTGACATAGATTTCCTTTTCTTTTGAAAATATGTATACCATTTATTTCCAAATGGATGATTTCTGAATGATGAGTTGAATAACAGTATTGTTAAAATATTGTTCTTGCTCAAAGCAAATTATGAATGAACGGTATAATTACTTGAATAACATTAATGACGGAACATGCATTTCATTTTTAGAAGGTGTGAATGACCAGAACATGGTGCTACGTTGTTGTTGATGTTTTAAGAGATTACGTGAATAACATATGTTAGCATGATTTTCCTTATAACGAATATTTATGAAATTTTGGGAAAGTGAAATTTGGTTGTTTTGAAAAAATATTTGAAATGTAGTAATATGGAAGTTTGACAAATTCAATTTAAAGTATCACGTGGTATCCCGTCGTTTTTATTTTTTTATATATGAGGTTTGAAGAGAAAATGAGCATAGTGTCGTCATGGACTCGTTTAACACTCAGGTACAGCAAGAAATTGCGCTTTGTAACGAGCTAGAGTCAGGTTCTTCATTCGATAGTTTTGAAGCTCCAAAGAAGAATTTTAAGTCTTCATGGGATTCTCCTCAATCTCCTGATATCATTATAGAAGAAGATATCATCGATTTGAGGCATGATCCAGTTTTTTATTCCCACATCTCCAGTGCGATCACCATCATTATTGGCAGCATCATCATCATCGAATGCTCCAACATCTTTAGATAGATCCCTACCATGGGCGGCGATTAGGGGGGGCAAAGGGGGGCAGTTGCCCCCGCACTTTTTTGAAGTAACCAATTAATGTATATAGTTTCATTTAGAAATGTAACGATTTTGTATGTGTTACTGATTAATAGGAAAAAATGCTGCCATATAATATTTGCTGTTGCGTGAATACGTATTGGTTGTCTTCCCGTGGAGTAAAGAAAGCTACAGTAATTGCGTTTTAATCGCCACAAAAAATAACCCCAAAAAATAACCTATTGGAGCACAATTTCAGCATACTTTCATTTCTTCTTACAAGGGCTCGATATGTTAGTGAGTCGCTTTGAAGCTAATCGAAAGAACATTATGCAAAAAAGTAGGGCCTATTTCACAAGTTATTCTTTAATTGCACAAAAATTGACAGTTCCTAAAATGTCTTTTCTTCTTTCTAAAGTAAGGAATATCGATTAAAAAGAGCGTGATAAGAAACAACTTCTACCTTTTCCATTGTTTTGTAGTGTAATATACGAGTGAAGTGTTGTGTTTAAGGATGTACGAGTGTATATACAATAAAATTTAGTAAATTGAACATAATTCTAGGTTTTAAGTTTATTTTGTATAACTGAAGTGTGGATTGTAAGTATTGTTGTGTTTTGATGTGTTCCAAGAAAGTGAAATTGCACCTAATGGCAACGAACATATTTCAAGAAGTTGCAAAAGCAAATATTTCTTTAAATGTCGTAGCATATGCTTGTAGTATTTACTGCCTTTCATTTTCTAAGAGTAATAACATACATTTAATAGCATGTGTTGAATTAAATATTACGTTTTTCATTAATCCTCAGTTTCAATATAACTTTTGCAAAACAAGCATCATTATTCATTACTATGATTAATATTATCCTTTCTATTTATTTGTTTTGCACAATTTTCCAGACAGAATTTTAAGATGTTCATGAGCAAGGAATCAAATCTCTTCTTACACTTTCGTTGTTTAAGAGTACAAAGGGCTAGTATCTACTTGCGTTGTTCTTCTCAATTTACTTAATAAAGTATTATATACGATATACGGTATTTTAACTGAAAATATAGTATCCTATTAGTTATACAACCTTTCGTCAAACAAAATGTTAGAAACAACCAGGAAAACTAACATTTATATACAAATATTCAGATCATGTCTTGCCCCCTCACTTTTAACGTCCAACCGCCGCCACTGATCCCTACAACCATCACTTGGTCTAGTACAGGCTTCAATTGGGACAGCACCTTTAGATGGGTTAGCAGTAAGAACTTCAGCAGATGATCCAGAAGCATTAGCAGCAACATGAGTAAAAATCCCAACAATCAAATGGAGTTTAGTAGAAAAGGTAGAAAGACCACCATATTCAGACCTATTTAGTGAGGGGGAGGAAAAAGCAAGACCACCATCTTCAGGCCTATTCAGTGAAGCGGAAGAAGAAGAAGGAAGACCATCATCTCCACAGCTATTCAGTGAGGGAGTGGTAGAAGAAATACCACCATTTGCAGATCAATTCAGTGAAGGGGAGGAAGAAGAAATTCTACAATTATTAGAAGAACTGGACGATTACAAATCAAAATCACCATCAGCAACTGTCTCACCAGTGGATTTTGTAAGTTTCCCGCGAAAATATTCACTAGACTTGTCAGTGTGGGGCGAAGAAGAAAAGTTTGAGTGTGAATGTAATTGTTCATCGGTATTTGTAGATGAAAAATGTGTTAAAGAAAGTATTCTAAGCTGGGACCCAAATTATGTCTAACTGTGTGAGGGCTGCGTTTATGATTCCACCCGACAAATGTCTCATCGTTGTCTTTTTATTGACACTGAAACACTGGAAAGTGAGATATGGTGCATTATGGTGAAAGATAGTGTTAGAAATGAATTGTTCAATATATATATGAAATGACACCCGAAAAGTGCTATTAGATGTTTATTTGAGAAAATATATTTAATTTGATAAAAAACGAATATTTTACAATATTAGTAGATATTTTATTTAAAAAAAGACAAAACGTGTTAATGTACATTAGGGTGGTCCATAAATATCAATTTTCAGATCGGGCTGATCTCACCACCTAAAATGGTTCCATATGGGACTAAATTAAGGCAGAAGAAAAATTAGCTTCATTAAATAATATTAAATGGTGCCTCAAGCTACCTAAAATTTTGAATCCGATTACAGCACCTAGTATATAGGGAAAACCTGGAATAAACTCATGTAATTTAGAAACGACTACAGGTAATGCAAAGATATCCTGGATAATAGAAATAGAGGATAAAACATATCTAATTTTATATAGTACTGGCATTGCGGCCATCTTAAAATCCGCTATCTTGTATTCAGATTAAAATTTTTAAATAGAAAGGGGGTCATATGACATATCATTTTGAGGTATCGTTTTACCAGAAGCACAAATTTGGCACTATTTCAAAGATAGCTTTAGTCATGTAAGAATTATTACCTGTGAAAAGATTTCTCCTTTTCAGATTAAGAATTCTTACACGACTAAAAGTAGACATGAGATGGCGTGGAAAGAACGAAAGGGATATGCACGGCTTCAAGCGAAAGAGGAAGACGAAAGAAAATGCACTTTTGAAAATAATTTGTTTGAACTTTATACGCCAAAACACATGAAGCAGTTCATGTAATGAAGAGGAAAACCCAGTTGAGAATGTTAGAAAAAATGTAAATACGAATGCGTGTGTGCCCGGACCGTCCAAGAGATGTAAACGGGGGGAAAACTAATTTTATTACTCAAAGACTCATGTTGCTCTTAATCGATAAAAGATCACTCATAGAGCAGCAATACATATTCTGACAGCGCCAGCATAGGCATTAGGCCATAATGTAGAGGAACTAGCAGTAAATGGGTCTTCCATTCACCGATGATGAGAGAAAACCTGTAGTGAAGTTGCACAGAACCACAAGAAACAATTTCAGAGTGCATCAAGTGCGTTAGTTGTGCATTGAAACGGAAAACTACTGCTGAATTTGACTGGCGGAGAGACTGCCGGCAGGTTATCAATAATTATTACAGGAAGTGGTCATGAGAGGCTAATTGGTGTTTCCATTTTGTCGTCATCGAGAGAAGAACATATTGATTCTACTATAGTACATTCGCTTGAAGAATGGAACTTGGTAAAGTTCGTGTAGGCATTTTATTGTGACACTATTCCTTGCAATATGGATCTTGTCAACGGTGCTTGCATTCTACTAGAGCATTAGCTCCAAAATAACCTTCTATACCTTCCTTGTAGACAAAACATTTATGGATTAGTTTTAAAATGTGTATTTGATAACTGTTGTGTTTCGTTTGCGTCTGGACTGGACGTTCTCCTATTGAAGTGTTTTCAGAATGAGTGGTCTAAAATAGATTGCACTAACTTTATTCCAGGAATTGATGATGATGTAACAAACAATATTTCCGATGTAAGAAATGAAGTGTTGAATTTTGCTCACCCATTCACCATTACAAGATCTACATTTTTTGAAAGATTTGTACAGTTAAAGACAAATAGATGCTGAATTATCTGAAGTGGCTCTTTCTAAATTTTCACGCCAACTCTGATACTTGACGGAGGAACATGTAGCACTGGGGTTTTTTGATGATGGAGTTACCAAATGGAAAAGCAAAAAATGGTTGAAAGAATTAAAACTATAAGGGGAAACCGTGACGCAGCAAAGAGGCTTGACGCAAGAGATGATACCATAAAAATTCTTGTGAAAAGAGAAATCAGTGATTTTGTTACAACAAACAAATTTTCCTCGAGAGATTTAAAATACCCAAAGGGTTTCTTAAGCATGAACCGACTTCATGGCTAAATAACAATGACTATCTTCAAGTAAAGACAATAGTTTAATTCATCCACGTAACAAACGGTGTGCAGAAAGGGGAGTGTAACTAATAGAAGATTGCAACAACGTTCTTACGAAAAATAAGGAGCACAAACACTTTCTTTTGCAGATAATAAAAGCCCACAGAGAATATTTTCCTATATGCGACAAAGTGAACTATGTAGCAAATAAGATTCATAACTTACCAAAAAGATACTACATAAATAAGGGATATTTCAATTTCTTCGAAGTTATATTTTTTTTCTTTTTCCTCATAATGGTCTATGAATCATCTTGATGGAAAAAAACTTATTTGTAGTTCAAAGCGAAACAAGCAGTTTGTTTCAGTTTATGTAAAAGGCTTCCAAAATTGTTACATATCTGTGTTCCATAACTGCAATAAAATAACATTACATGAAGCATTTTGTTTTTCATATGTAATAACTCTGACATGAATATAGGTAACTTAAAAAAATACCAGACTTATGCATCTGGTAAAATGTTACCTCAAAAAGATATGTCACATGACCCTCTTCCTATTTAAAAAAATTGACCTGAGTTCAAGATGGCGGACCAAGACGGCCGCCATGATAACCTATACAAGAATAGATTTGTCTCTTCTTCTAGTTCCATTATCCAAGATATATTTTCATTCCCTTGAGCCGTTTCTAAATTACGAGAGCTTATTCCAGCTTTTCCCCATAACTATGTATTGTAAACGAATTCAAAATTTTAGGTCGTTTCGGGCACCATTTAAAATTATTGAATGGATCTAATTTTTCTCCTGGCTTAATTTGGTTCCATATGGAACCATTTTAAGGGGTGAGTCCAAAGAAATTCCTAAATTAATTTTTCCCCATATAAATTTGGACCACCCTAATGTACACATTGTTGTAGGATATGTTTGTTTTCTTTTTTCTTTTTTATCGTTATAGGTAAATATTATTTTGATTTTTTATCTTTATATGTAAATATTATTTTAGTTTTTATATTTGTATATATTCTACGTTTGTATATTTATTCTTTTGTTTTTATACGTAAATAAGTATATGAAAATTTTATTTTTGATTTTTATTTAATAAAAGAACTTTTACTGAATAAAAAAATGTAACATTAGTATTTTACAAGTTTAATTGGTACGCTACCTATGCTAGCTCATAAGTACACTTGCAGTGTGAATTTAAAAAATTTCGTTTGTTCCACAAACTTTGCTTATGTATTTTATCGTTTGTTACACAAACTTGTTAAAATTTAATTGTATTATTTAAAAGTTTGATGAGTCTTGAAAATTTTTAATTATTTGACTGATCACACTACACTCAGTTGATAACGAAGTTCTTCCAGAACTGAATGAATAAATAAAATTAAGAAATATTTGAGTGATCTGTTAAGAAAAAAATGTTGGATTACTCACGCAGCTTAAAGTTTTGTTGCACGAAGTCATTCTTCATAGAACGTTTTCAAGTTTGATACTGTTAATTGTATTCACACGTAAGAAATTTTAAAAAGTAAAGCCATGTAAGGAAATAATAATAATAAAAACAAGAAATATATATAAAGTAATATTTTATTTAAAATTTCAATAGCATATTTCTTGAAATATTGTTTAATATATTCAATATTTATAATATTATATGCAGAATTACATACTGGCCAGTTTCATGCCGAAGCTTTTTATCTCTTTTTACGTTAACTTACACACATTGATTTCTAATTGATTTACAGAAGAGTTTTTATCTTCCATTATTATTTAGAACTTTTAAAAATGCATATTATATTGTAAAATGTATTCTTTTGTAAGAATAAGTCAGTAATTAATTGAATATTTTCTCAGCTTAACAATATGTTATATAATGCATATGCAAATGTCCAATCATCAATTTCAATATCACAATGCACTCTTACAAATTCTTCATATAAGTCATCAAAAGTTTGCACATTAGACAAAACACACCACGCTTTATAGCATAGCATATCATAATCTAAAGTAATTCGATCATGTCCATCTAAATTACTGCGATTTGCAAAGCAACCATAACACAAAAGTTTACGCTGTAGTTTCCAATGCGCAATACATAGTAACATACATTGTCCATCAAGAGAAAAAGAACTGCACTGATAATCGCAATTATCACATGTATGTAGTGAATCACATCAAGATCACACTGTGGATTGTTGAAACACATCTTTATCCTGTTTAAGATACGTTTGTCTCAAATCAGAAATTTGATAATCATTAAATTAATTTCTTGATATGTATAGTTAAATTTGTTTCTAAGGTATGGTATGATATTTACATCTATATATTTTACATGCGTTTTCAGATACTGTTTTAATATTTGGAAACGCGTTGATTTTCTAATTAGGAAATTCCACACAGCTGTATTTAATTCTTTATCACTTTCAGTTACACATTGATGCAGTTTCCTTCTCACTACGAATGGAACACCCTTCGCAAAGTAGAGGTTCAGAAAGTTCATAATTTTCTAAAAATAGTTTTACACAAAGTTCACTTACTTCGTTAGGTCTACATTCACATTTTAGTTCAATAAACATTAGAATTTCATTAGAAATTGGAATTTAATCTACTACCTCCTCTTCAAATGGTATTTCATACGAATATCTGAAATGTCGTCTAAACACTGTATCTTGCACCAATTCTTGTTTAGAAAATATAATTTTACATGTGTGATCTTCAGGAATATCACGATCATTTAGATGAAGAATAATTTTCTTTTTGTTTTTCAAGTTGAAAACGTTTTTCACGTGGGGAAATATAGTTAGAGTCTGCACATTTACTTTTCGATAAGGTAAAATTAGTTTGAATTTCACCTTTTCTATGGTTATTATGAGAAGAATATGTTCTTATATGTAATGGAGTATTTATTTTGCGTTTCGCATTCGCTGAAACACCTGGCTTTTGATTGTACATCTTATCACTGTACAATCCGCTTTATACCAATAACTTAAGAAGCATATTAACCTTATGCAGATTTTGTATAAGGTGATGAAATAGACATTTTGTATTGATGTAACTAATTACTATTTACATATCTAAGAAAACACTTTAGTACTTTAATGAGATATACATGTAACACTAGACTTGCATTTGCATTATACAATGGACCCACGAAATAACTGCAGACATTATGATGCTTTAACATATAAATATTGTACCCCAGAACCACATAAAGCACTAACGGATGGACATAAAATTCTGTAAGTTATTGAGTTTGGTTCTGAAGAGTTGAAATTCAGTTGCTTCTTTCTACAAATATGTAAGCTTCTTAAAAATGAAGCAGGAAGCCATAGATTTTCCTAATTCATTATGCATTGTAGAAGACAAAATCAAATATGTTGACAAATATATAATGAACATGAAGGCATTCGATTAAATTAAGACCCTGGCCATAACCAAGTTATTTATCAATTCGCTCTACGGCAGATGGAAACAAAAGAACGGACTTGTTGCAATCAGTAATTGTTGATGCACCTGAAAAGCTTTACGACTACTTATGAGCACTGCAGTACGAAGTAAAGAACGTACTAGTTATTGGAAAAACATGTTGTAGTAATATACAAATACGTTGAAAACGAGAATAAACCGTCGAAAGTTTTCGAATTTTGTGCATGCTGCGTTCATTACATTGTGGGCGCGATCAAAATTGTATGACTTGATGACAAGTGCAGGAGGTGATGAGTTGTATTGTGACACGGATAGCATTATGTTGTCGAAAAATTCAAAGAAAAACTTAATCTTACAACGGGATAATATTTTGTATTTAATCGTAATTTTTTATGGTTCTCTCCCGTACCAAGCTCAGCTTATGTATTTTTTCGTGTTATTTATAATAACACCCGTTTTATAAATTGTTCCGAAGCATTAAAAATGCTCAATGTTAGGGAAGTTCCAGATGAGTGAAAAACTTACAACATTTGTGAGATTAGTGGCATAAAGTATGCGTATAGATAAAATAAATTATGACGGGTAAACTATATTAGGTGTATAAAATTCGGAGTATTTTTGGACAATAGATCGCAAAAAGAAATAAATTTTGAACATTTTTATTACTTGGCATGCTGAAAAATTGAAAAGAAGGCGTTAAAGACCGTATGTAAGACTGAGTTTTCCAGTGTGTCTAGACACGAAAGAAAGCACATCGTAAAGTAAACAACAAAAGAGAATAACTTGTGAAAAGTTAAGTACTTCATATCATTAGGTAAAACAATTGATTTATATGATGAGGCTGTAGCGAATATATTATGTAACCGGTCAAACGCATATTATGTGAACAGTGCAAACCCATATTATGGGGACCCATTACATTAAAGGCTACACCCATATGTTGGGATTACTAATGGGAGCTCAAACTCAACGATAAACAAACCAATATACATGATATTGCGTCCAAAGAAAATATTTGAAACCAGAGGTTTTCTTCTTGTGTAAGAGAACTACCTTAATTGAAATGAAAAATGTGAGAATCGAACACAATGAAATTCTGCAGAACAGTAGAAAACATATTTTTTAGTAATTTTTAGAGCACAAAATGTAAATTATCGTAATGGTGAACAAGTAAGACATGTACGTTGATTAGAGCAATTTTCTTGGAATGTCAATGGCTAAATAATGTCATAAACAAATATATGAATTAAACAAGGCATAACAATTAACCACTGACTAAGATGTAAACACCTAAGAGCAGTACGATTGCACTATTGATTATGTGAAAAAAATTCAGTAATACCAGGTTCCAAAGTACCAAAGTCTCACACACGAAGGAAACAGTCTGAACTGAGAACAGCATATGGGAATGCTAACTACAAATTACTTAAGGGTATCACAACTCTGATAAGTAAACACAACTGGTGTAAGGATTGTAAGGTGGTCACTAAATACTTGCAATAGGTTTAACAAGATAATTATAATTTTGTCCTCTGAGTTTCATTATTTACATACAGGGGTGCAAAAAATATCTAAAACGTTTGCAAAAGTGTGATCATTATACCTAGTATGGTGTGGGGTCTCTTTTTGCGTCCAAAACAGCTTGGATCCGACGTGGAATGGACGTATGCAGCTCTTGAATCGTGATGTATGGATTTTTTTTAACCATTGTTCCTCCAAAACATGCTTCAGTTCTTTAAGGGATTTTCGTGCAGGGTAATGAGACCGAACACGCCTTTCTAACTCAGACCATAATTGCACAATGATGTTCAGATCTGGTCATTGTGGGACCTAGGAGAGATGTGATAGCTCCTGGTCATGCTCCTCAAACCATGATTTCACCGTTCTGCAGCGTGACAGGGTGACAAATCATCTTGGTAGATGCCATCACCATCTAGGAACAATATTTGGGGCATGGGTAGAACGTGTTTCCCCAAAATGGCCTCAGACGCCTTAGCATTCATCATTCCATGCAGGGCTATGATGGAACCTGCAGAAAACCACGATATCACTGCCCATAGTGTAACAGAACCACCCCCCCATGCTTTTCAGTTGGGAGCAGACAGTCTGTATCATAGGCCTGCGACGGTATTCTCTATACGTAAATACGACCGGTTGTTGGAAGCAAGGTGAAGGTCGATTCAGCTTACAATATTACGTGTTTCCACTGCTAGTAAAAATAATAAAAATTAAAATATTAAGTATTCGTTAGTAACTGTACAGGGAAAATTTTAACTGCATTTCAATACAAGCCATAACTTTGTATGTCTTATACAAAACCTTTTTTCTATACACATTTACATGAACATATAAAATCGCTGAAGATATATGAAAAATCTGGAAACTCGGCACCGTTTAAGCCTAAGTATGAATTTTCGGAGCCTGGACTATGAATCACAAACTATGAGTCACTTATTTTAGAATATTTACAAATTAGAACTTTCCTTTAATCACAAAAAAATCTGAATTGTTATGACCGCTTCGAAAATAATTATAATACAACACAATATATACATATGTTTTAGTGTATTATTTGATTTAACGTACTCGTTTCTTCGATTTTTAATTTTTAGAAGTTTTTGAACGGTTTTCTGATTATGAGATATTCGTCAATTATGATATATTGATTACTTAAGAAATGACCAGTGTTGCCAACAACCTCTGAAGAAAATAGGATAGATAACCTTCAGAATTAAGCTTTTCTACGCAAAAAAATGCTACACTTTAAGCGTTAACATATAACCTACATTGTAGGTTTTAAACCCCTTTTGTATGTGTAATTATATAACTCACTATAAGTGAGTTACAGTAAAATTTGAATGTTGAATTTTATTTGCTTAAGACTAACGAGCAACATACATGACTTTAAATCACAATAAAATCCATCAACAAGTCGTCTGATTTGTGAAAATCAACCGCCATATTATCAGAGTTGAATTGAAATAAGTCATCATCGCAGCTACCCGTGGTGCTGTAACTGGATGCATCGTCGTTGGGTTGTTGCTTTTTGTGTTTGTGTAGACCGCTATTGTTCCAATTTGCAGTAGTTCTTCTTTCGGCAGATCATAGTCCTTACAAACACTTCTTATTTCTCTGTAAACCCACATGAATAATCATGATTGCGTGGAGAATTTTCAAGCTAAGTAGATATCCTATTTGTTTCCTTTAATAAATAGAAAACAATCTCTGTGGCTTGAAGAACCGAGCAGTTTACTGAATTTGTCTTAGAAAACTGTCATTCTTGCAACGAAATGCGAAATTTAAAATAATTAACAAGTTGCAAACGGGGCCGTTACGGAAGCGACATTAAAATTATTTCTCAGTCGATAAGTATTATTAATAAAACCTTCTGTGTAGAGAAATCAATTAATACGATAATATATAATGACAAATAGGCTAAGTTTTAAAAATTACAATTTATTTTCAAAGAAAAGGTATTTTTGATTTAATGTAATGGCTAATAAAAACAGTCAAAATGGCAAAAGAGTTGGATAATATAAGCTATATTTACTGCTATGATCATTTCGTAGATTTGTATTGGTAAATAGGCTAGATTTAGTCAAAAATAGGGTAAATTGGCATCACTGGAAATTACTATCTTTGTTTACTAGTATATTACTTTCGTAGCCATTTGACTAACTCAAATATAAAGTCGGAGATTGCTAATGTGACTTTACGTAACTTATTATTACCTTACAGTTCTTTTGTCATCAATACCAGAGATTATTGCTCACCGAATGCAAGATTTAGAGTTTATAGTGGATGTCGCGTCAATAGCTCCAGTAGAATTTCTTGTACCATATACAACGAACCACAATATTCGATATGCAACATTTTATAGATTGAACCGAGTTCTAAAATGTGCAAAGGTATGTAAATTCTCGTTTATTATTGTATTATTCATTCTTAAAATTTGTCTTCCTTGTGAGGAAACAAAGCTGAAATAGTAAGTAATCAGGGTCGGCGTTAAGCCGATTGGACCGATAACGCCCAATCGGGCCCCGCGTCTAAGGGAACCCTGCGCTAGTTCCGTCTATTCTACTCTCCAGTGCCGTTTCAAGAGCATATTAGGCCCCAGAACAAACAAGTTTTTTGTGGTCCCTATGACTAAGTTTTCCTCCTAATACATGTAATTAATACATGCCATTTTACTCGTGGGGCCTCAATGCTTGCGGGTCCCCCGGCTAAGTGACTGTGTTACAGTTAAGATGGCTCTGCTACTCTCGATTGCCAAGTTCACACAACTAATATATTCTGAATCTAATGCTGCAGTAGTTTCTTTATTTTTTTTAACGTTTACAACTTCTGTTGTAAAAATATATATTATACCCAGGGCAGGGCCGGATTAAAGGGGGGCTATAGCCCCGAGCTTCCACTCTGATCAAAATCTCAACTGGCTTTCTAAAAAGAATCATGAAGATACAATCATCATCATAAAATAAAATATGATCAAAATTAGGAAACATATTAACTTCCATAGTGCACTTTCACAGAAATGTATTAGGTGCAGTCATCAGGGGCAAGATATTTTTCCTAACCCCAGGCCCCCAGATGCATTAATCCAGCCCTGTTCCAGGGGTATTCTACATTTTATCAACACTCCTAAAACACCCCTAAGATGAATTTATTTTCTTATTCACTCATTCATTTTCAATTATGCCATTAGTATTGGACGATTTTTCATAAGAAATATGCATAGGTGTTATGTTTTATTCAGTCATATTAATACACAGTGCAAGTAGAGCCTATTATTTTAAGTTTAAATTTCAAAATAACTTTCGAAAGTCAATTCGTGTAAGGCAAAATTGACAAAGAAACTATGGTATTTAAAGTTATTATGACGCATTTAAAATGTAATTCTTTTATGTTTTCCACAATATAAGCATTGTTGGTAAATTTTGCTAAATTTTAAAACATGTCTTAAAGTATAATTATTGTTGTATGCATGGCTGTCTGCAGGGTGAGGCAAGGGGTCAGTTGTATAAACTATATTTTCGGAAAGTGTACAATTTCTTCAAATACGTGTCAAAACTTGTTAGATTGGCTTGTTGTACTGTTGTACTTAATAGATTAGTATGAAATTCTATAGTACTATAGATATTTACTATATTTAATATATGTAGCCAGGATTTCATTTCCGGGTGGGTCCTCCCCTAAAGTTTTCGGCAATGGGGAAAATAAAACACAATTTCAGGATTTCTTTTAGTAACTTTAAAATTTTCGGGGTTCCAGGGTCTGTCAGTGCTTGGTAATTTTTAGTAACGTGGGGACAGAAAACTTAATTTTAGGTTTCATTTTAACAACTTTTCAAAATTTCGGGGGGGCTGGGGAGGAAGGTCACTAAAACAAGTAGTATTATGACTATGTCCTTTCAGATATGATATATTAATTTCGCTAGTTGTAGATTTATATATATATATATACTGCAGATATTCAGATATATATATATATATATATATATATATATATATATATATATATATATATATATTAAATGTTCCTTTTATATGTTTACTTTATTATCTTTCATGCACTATTTAAGCGCAAATCTTGATTGCAATCCATTCTGACTGCAAGATCTCTATTAGGCCTAAACTTTGCAAATAATATATATATATATATTTGACGTCCCAGGATTTGTTCTCAGGAGAAGGATGATTAATGAAAGGGAATGATTATGAAATTAAATTTTGTGTGCTCCCCCACCGGGAATCGGGCTCGAGACTATGTACACTACAGGCGCACGCGCTAATATATATAGGCCTATATAGCAGTAGGAGGTTGCAATATACATACATACATACATACATACATACATACATACATACATATATATATATATATATATATATATATATATATATATATATATATATATATATATATATATATATATATATACGTATATATATATATACCGTAAATGCGGGCTACTTGGACCCATACCAAAAACTCGTTTAAAGTCCCATATGCAATGCAATAATGAGTGAGTTCAGAGTTAGATCCGTTAGATGGGATCATAATGCAGGCGTACAGATATTGAAACTAGTTCTGTGGTAGGCTACGATTGAGCAACATTGGTGAGAAAGGTCGTTGACGAAAAGAGTGTATTTATTGAGCGCCAAACTTTTATGTGTGGACACTATTTGCAAGGAAGTGGAACCAATCAGGGTGCGAAATCCTGGGGGGGATGAGGGGGAATTCCCCCTCACTTACTGATTTTTGAAAAACAATCCCCCTCACTGCAGAGTTACTGGGGGGAAGAGAATATGCAGATATTTGTCAGAAGTCATACATATTTCTTGAAAATGTAACGTTAGTTTCCCTACAAAATACTTTCAAAGGCACATGTTTACCATTAATACATGTTCAATACACTTATCAATATATTTGGAAATATTTCAGGAGGAAAAGTATAATGAAAATCATCGAAGTGCAGTTAGCGTTAAGAAAAAATAAAAATGCAGTGAATAATTAAACTGTGCTTTGATCTGGCAACTCTGAAAACAAAATAGAAATGGGATCTGAAGTAATTATTCTTTTTTTGTCCTTCTACCACTAAGATGATCATACTTGAGTGCGGTGTTATTGACTTCTTGAATGTAACAAAAATGAAACGTAGGAAGAGTGCTACGAATAACGTAATTACAAAGTACTTTAACGTTAATTCTGAGTCAGACAAGAAAGTTCGCAAACTAAATGGTGACAATTCGCATGTTACTAATAATGGGTCGCTATTCACGAACAAAAGCAGTGACGAATGCAGTAGTGGTGAAACGGGTGAAGCTGAAAAGAAGTGTTTTAGTTCAAATGTGATGGAAGCTTCTAAAATACATTTATGAGAGAGTTTGTGTGATGGAAGTGATAAAACAATGTCAAGTAAAATGAACAAAAATGTAAAATTGTTAGAAGAAAGTCAACCGCCCATGGAATGGAAAAGATTTCAGAATTCATGGAATCAAGATAGATCATGGCTTGTTTTCGAAATGAAAGCAGGACAGGAGGTGATGATGTGTAATGTTTGTAAACTGCATGCTTCTTTCATGTGTGAAATCAATAACATTAAAACTACCAATAATGACTTGCCGTGGTCATCGAAAGGTGTTTCTCGGAAAAATGAAAATTTGGATGCCGTATACAGACATGAACTAAGTTCAGTTCATCGGTTGTGCTTAGATGCAGAAGTTACTTGTCAGAAAAAGGCACTGGAAAAAACACAGAAACAGCAAGGAAAACGTGTCTGAGAAAGCAAGAACAGCAATTAGATGTAACGGTATAATAGTATTTCGTACTGTGTATACTAGTGCAAAGCGAGGTTGGAGTTTCAGGAATCACCCAGAAATGATTAAATTACAACGTGTAAATGGTTTAGATATGGGAACTCATCTCCATACAGACAAAAGTGCTGCTTTGATAACACGTTTCATTGCAGACCAGCTACACAAGAAATTGGTAACATTTTTTTAAGTTTATTGATTGCTTCTCTATATCTGTTAATGAGTTTACAGATCCGCGGTGGCTCAGTGGTAGAGCGTTCACCTCTGGTGCTTGGGGTCCCCGGTTCGATCCCAGCCCCCGTCAAGTGAACTTTGTGGTGGACAAACACCGTGTGCGTGGGTTTTCTCGGGGTTCTCCCGTTTCCTCCCACTTTCTTCATTCCACCATTTCATTCATTACTCATCATCACCGTCTCCTTTAGCCTAACCGGCATAACCGTGGGACGTAAAACTCAAAGATTTCATTTAGATAATAATATAGCCTGGTAGGCCACCAGTTAGAACAATAGCCTTATTTCTATTTTTGATGGTTTATTAATGCAAGCTTGTAGAACATATTGAAGGTCAATAAAATAAAGCACAACGTTTTAGTTCAGAGTACATTTTTCTTGTATTGTTTAAGTTTTATTCAATACGGAATAGCATTATTGGAAATGAGTGTGTTTTGCGACAAGCTGGTAAGCTTAGGTTAGCTTCTTTTCTTTCTGATAGGTTATGATTTTGTGTACAGGTATTATGTTTAAAAGAACTTCCCCCTCACTTTGAATGAGATGATTTCGCACCCTGGAACCAATGCTAAGTAAACACATAAGTAGTTACATATAGGTTAATGAAATTTTCATGGTAAACTTTCTCATATACAATAAGATGTGTGCGTAATTGCATTATACAGTATATGAAGTGTGTACATCTGACCTGGAAAACATGGATATTTTGTCCCACATCTTTTGTTATCTTCATCCCACCCCATCCTTTGTTATCTTTATCAATAAAAATTAAAGGTCTGTTGTCACGTGTCACACAAGTAAGGACTTTTCATTGTTTCCTTAAGGATACCGGTACAAAATGGTACATCAATATAAAAGATTGCCTGCAGGTCGAAAATTGCTGATTTTTCATAACAGCTTGAAGAATGTTTACCAGCAATGCAGTCGGGGAAAATGTCGCGAAAAGAAACAGAAGCTCACTCCAAGATAAGTCGTTCCACCATAGAAAGAAGATTAAAGAATAGGTCAAGGCAGAATCCGGGCCATCTGAAAGTGTTCACTGAAGAAGAAGAATTAGCCTTCGCTAGTCATCTTGATAAAGTTTGTGATTTCGGATTCCTCGTTAATTAACTTGATTTCAGATTTATTGTGAAGTCCTATTTTGCCATGCATGGGAGAACTGTCATTGCTTTCTAAGACAATCTTCCCAGTCGAGATTGAGTGAAGTTATTTTAGAAAATGCACCTCCAGTCAACGACTAGATTCGCTGCTAATATAGATAGGGCTCGTGTAGCTGCAGAAGAAAACGTAATCAGCTATTACAATCATTATATTTGATAGTACCTCTTGAAATGTTCTCTTTGTGGTTTGCAGTAAATAAAAAGTGTTGTTCTTGGAACACCTACGTCCTACTTAGTCTCAGAGCAGATTTCAATGGTTTCCTGTAGGAAAATATGGGGGTGGGTTCAAGTAGCCCGAACGCGAGTCTTACTTGGACCCATTTTTTACAATAATCGCCTGTGCTTTGTTTTCAATATATGTAACTAAAACTGTCCTCGATATGTGCAATAAAGCCTGTAGTTTCACTTAATATGGGTAATGACAATAACTTTCGAGTTTTCGTGGATGAAAATAGGCCGAAAGAACGAATTTGTTGCAAAATTGGGTCCAAGTAGCCCGTATCTACGGTATATATTGTGTGCGTGTGTACACGGGTAAAAGTGAAGGGGAACGCGGGGGGCCGTGATCTCCCACTTTCATGAAATGCCTATGCAATCTCCCACCACCTAAAAATTATAATGGGCATAAATAGGCAAGGGGTACGGAATGACGATATGCGTCCCCCTACATTTTCAAATTCACTTTTACCTCTGTATATATATATATATATATATATATATATATATATATATATATATATATATATATATATATATATGTGTGTGTGTGGGGGGGGTGTTGGTTCTACCGACCTATGTGCAAGTTAGTTGTAAACTTGGGGCCCCGCAATATGTTCCCACGAGCCCCCGTACCACGTAAGGCCGGTCGTGTAAGCAATTATGTGTTAACTAATGTAGCAGTAGGAGTGAATTTAATCGTTTTTAGTGACAATTTTAGATACTTTCCTGAACATTGTTGTTTGTTATCAACTTGAGATAGACCAGCAGTTGGATTCGGCATACGAGTGTACAAGGTATCGTCTTAAATTTCTTATATATGCAATCACTTATCACGTATCGCTACATTAGATTTTTACGTTACGTATTATATACCTCAACCTCCAAATTATTCAGAGAATTTTTGCAAGATTTTGTTTGAGTATCTTCATCATCAGTGGCGTATTTAGGATTTTGTTTCGCGGGGCTATGCACAACACTTGAATAAGCTTATATAGCTGTTTTCGTTTTAGGTGCCGACAAATTTTAATGAAGTTGTGCATAAAACAAATTTATTTCGGGGGTGCTTGAGACCGATAGCCACCCCCTAAGATCTTTGCCATTTTACACAGGGAAGTGTTCACAAACAAGAAACAAGACAAAGAAACAAAATAACCAAAAGAAACAAAAAGCAAAGAACAAAAACAGTGTCATCAAAGAGTGTAAAAGTAATATTATTTCGACATTGGTTTTGATTTTGAATACTTACCTAAACACTATGCTTGAAAACTTTTTTTATTATTAAATAGAATAGAATATTACACAGCTAAATTAATAAAGTTAATACAACTCAATTTTAACAGAAACTAGTGGTCCCAGAATAATAGTTGCCTCGCAACATTGATTTAGAGCGTTAGACGCTGACGATAGGGATCAGAGTGTTCAATGGATTGGTGATGGCATTATACAGTAATTCCATGCTGTACGAATGAAAACAGGGAGACTGCAGTGGAGGCTCCTTTTGCATAAGAATTCTCCTCCTTTTCTTTCCACAAAAGCCCTGAATGAGCATATAATAGACAAAAGTATATATCCTGCATAAAGCAATGGATTTCCATTTCATCCGCAGTAAGCATTATCCGTTTCCAATGACAAACCTTCCTAGTCACCATCGTCACCACCCGCGAGCGCCCACAATTGACTAACATACCATGATTTGTCATAACATCGAAAAAGGGAAGAGTAAGTTATTTTAAACACCTGTCGTCACACCTTCGAGAGCTAAGAATCTGTGTTTATCAGAACTGATAACGTGTGTATTAAGCCTTAAAGCAGAAAGTAATTAATTGCTGGCAGAGGAAAAGAAGAATACAAGTACTGTAAAACTGTAAAGAAGAATGTAAAAGGACAAAAAATTATAAGCGTGTGTACAGACATAATAGTGGCGCGGCTTAGTCATGAAAAACTGCATTTAATGAAAGAATTATGAAACTTGGCACACTTTTAGAGTAAGCCATGGGAAACATTTTAAGATATGGAGACATTCGAAATTCATTCTCGTTTGCCGCCATCTTGGAAATCAGTATGGCATCCATGCGAAGGCACAGACTTTTGCTTAAATAATAATATCTCCTCACAGAACTACCACAGAAACCTCCTTCTTGCGTCAAATTATAGATAATGAAATAGGAAAGAATTTAAACTTAGTACATGTTATTTGTAGGGCCACCCACCATATTTAAATATAACGACTGTTATCAGTAAATTTTAGTTGTACTCGTTACTGAATATTGCTACAATGGCAAATAACTATGAAATTTTCAGATTTGTACATTCACGTAGAAATAAACATGGTAGAGAGCCTAATCTAGCGTTTTCAACGATGTCAGTGTTTTTGCTCTATCTTCAAAATAAAGGGAACTAGTTTACTTTATGTATTACAGGGTGTTGTGCTTTGGGATCTTCAGTTTCACACCAACGGGTAACTAAGTTCTGAAGAAATTACGATAAAGAGAATTTGAGCATATGTCTTCGTAAAACAACCTATCGTAGAACGTTTAAACAGGTTTTCTCCTTTGTATAAATCAAAGACTTTCTCATCACTTCCGATTACACGGTTCCAGAAGTTTGTATTTTTCAGCTTTTTGGGGTTTAAAATGTGGATTTCGATTAGCTGTGTCCAATGGCACCACTTTTGATTTCTGGAACCGACCGCTTCAAGATCAAATTAAGGGTTAAAAAAAGTGGGACCATTTGGGCAATACGGATCAGTGACCGACTGGGACGAAATAGATGTTACTCGATTCACATGTACTCTTATGTCCAAAATTTTTGTCGTATGTCTATAAATATGTTGTTGTAAGAATATAATTTGATAACGAATTCGTCCAGTATTTCTTATAATGTTAGTATGAGTATAATTGGCAAGGACATGTATGTGGCAAATTTCACGTCAAAAGAGCAGTAAATAAGAACAATAAAACGAAAATAAAACTTTCTTGCCCATTTAGGAACATTTTATTTTACTCATTACAATTTTCGTATTTATAATTCTTTTGCTATGAAATTTATCACAAATATACATTTCCAGATTATACACATAGTATTAGTATTAAAAGTACCCTGAAAAATTATTATCAAATTATATTCTTACAAGAAGACAGTTATAGATGTGCGACAATAATTTTGGACATGAGTATACATGAATACCTGATATTCCGTTTTCCCGAAAATTCTATTTTGACCTCGAAAATTAACGAAAATCAGGAATTTAAAATCTTGGATTTTCGTTAACTATCCGCATCAAAATTGAATTTTCGGTAAAATGGAATATTAGTTATTCATGTACGTGTAAATACGAATCGAATGACACCCTTTTTGGTCCAGTTGGTCACTGGTCCACACTGCTGAATTCGTCCCACATTTAATTTTTTACGCCTAATTTGACCTTGGAAAGGTAGGTTCCAGATATCAAAAATGCTGTCAGTGGACAGAGCTAATCGAATCTACATTTTAAAAACTGGAAAATTTGAAAAACACAGAGCCACGGAACTCGATTTTAACCTGTAATGACACTCATAATTGACACAAGGAAGTGCACATTATTGCATAATTCGAACTACGTAATTCAATCCATCTCCTAACAACGCTTTATTGTTAGAACGGCGAAGGCCAAGGGAAACACATTGTGCGATTAGAAACATTGCTTTTTCATTAGATTGCCTTACAAGCGTAAAGACTAAACAGATGGTCAAGATATATTAAATACATCATTTTAGTAACTTTCAACATCTTTCTTGTCTTTTAATGTCGTTTCATGATTTCGAATCTCGATTCATAACGGAGTTAATTTAGGATCAAGCAATTCAATGCAATGTATATATATATATATATATATATATATATATATAACAAAAGTTTATTTACTTTTCAGATAATACGTTTTTTGGTACGTACAGAAACAGAGGCACTGTCACACTTCTTAGCATTAAAGCTCCTGAAATTTTGCATATATTTATTTTTCGTTACCTACTGGGTTATATGTAGTTCGTATATGATATGCTGCTTCTATGAGTAAGTGTAAGATACTCTATTATAAAAACTAAATTACTCTAATATTTTGTTATTGTTATTATATGCAAATTCGAATTTTATTCAATAATCCTGTAGCCTAATATTACATGTTTTACTCTGAACTGAAAAATAATTCTGATAAAACTGTATAAGTTTGCTTAAATTGATCTTAGAAAGTAAAAGGATTGTCATTCGAATTCCACGCATTGAGCCAATAAGGATTTAGCTACTGCTAAGCAAGAGAGCCGATGACGAAAGGAAGTGGAATGCCTTGAGCCGGTAGCAGCAATTGGATCGGAAAAGTAGGTGTGAAGTCAATGTGTTATATCTATAGTATGTGAGCTGTGTTAGAAAAATAAATAGACTGGCAAAACTGTACGTGAACCAACAACATTCCGGCATCCGCTTTTACACAACTCTTAAATTAGCCCTTACTATTGACTCAGTACAAGCTTGGATCTTCTTCAGTTGCTACAAGAGCGTCTGAAGTGAAGTTGTGTTTCCGAGGTGCGTTAAGAAAATACATGTTCAAAATTTTGAGAAACATTCTTGTATTAAATTCTGTAAAAAGCTTGGTGAATCCGCTACTATGGATTTATGGGAAGTTACAATGGTCTTATTGAGAACATTACGTATCAAGAGCACAAATATTCTGATGAAGAACAAGTCGAAGCAGGACCTCTTGCCAAAAGATCTTCATCGTAAAAAACGGGTAACAATATAGAAAAGTGAAGTCTGTTGTTAGTTCAAACCTCGATTGAGTGTGAGAAATTTCAATGTATTTATCGTACATTAAATTTTAGCATAGGATTTGGATATGAGAGAATTGTGCGTTAAGATGGTCCAAGTGCACCAAGATACATGATGTCACGTGACAAGGATTTTTGACAGAAAAAGTAACAATCATGTGGTCCCTGGGCCTCCTGTTGTCCAGAACTTATTCCCTGTGACATTTCGTTTTTCCCTCGCTCAAAAATCACATGGAGAGTGTCATTTTGGTGATTTGATAATATCCAGAAGAGTGTAACCGATGAGTTGAAAGGTATTCCAGGAGAAGTGTTCTAGCGTTGTTATAAAAAATTGGAAGCAATTCCTCCATCGCTGTGTAGCTGCCAAAAAGGACTATTTTGGAAGGTATAACCATGCTTTGTAAAAATAATACGGTTCATCATGAACATGTGTACCCAACTATTGAGTGTTTACGTGTTTGGATGCGGTAGTGAACAGATTACTGATGCGAACTAATGTTTTACTTTTTTCTTTTGTTCCTTTCTCTCTCCGAGGAAATCTTGGTTTGGTTACTTTAGCATTCTCTCAAATAGTCGCGTTTTTCCTTATAAACACACTCCTACATGTTACCTGCTAGAAGATTTAGCAGAAAAGAAAATGCTTACCTTAGAAAAAGAATGGTATGACGTGACACATACACAAAATGGATGCCAAAGTTTGTTATGACTGACAATGTTATTTCAGTATAATCAATAAACCGGTAATGGTATATTTTTCATTGTGTAAGCATTGCTTTCAGTAGACATAAATCTCACTTAAACTACTTAGCAAAACAAAACGTTAGTTGTAAAAATTATTAACTTGTAACAGTTTCGTCAACCACCCACTAAATTTGATTCATAGTGGCTGATGAATCAAAGTGAATAGTTGGTGAAACTGTTTTACATTAACAAATTTTACAATGAACGAATTGTTTTGATCGGTGAGTAGTGTAAATCAGATTTAAACCAGTAATACTTCTAGGTTGTGACCGAGAGGAAAATTTCCTCTCCAAATGCTGTCTGTCCTGGCGTCATGTCCCCAACAGTACTCAATCTGAATTATCTGTATCTTTACTGAATTTCACCGTTACTGTGTTGAAAGTCCCCCCCCCAAGGTGAAAGCTTTTGAATACGTCACTGACTTAATGATTAACAAATTAAAATTATCACCTGCAATTTGGATTTTGCCGGACCGACAGGATTCACTGATTGTCAATATAAACAACTTCCAACGAGGTACAAACGTAAATACAACTGATGAAACTAAAAATCATTTAGGAAACTATTGTCAACATGGCCAAGAAAGTGTTCCTACTAGCGCAATGTAGCCTGTAAAGAAGAGCTTGAATGCTGCACATGCTGTTGTATGTATATCAGGAAAACACAGAATTGTTTGCCTAAGGAAAGTAAAAAATGTCGAAATTCGTTACATGTTATTTTTATTTTACCTATTTTTGTGTAATATTTATTTGAGCGCTGTCTCTACAGTATTGTATTTTGCTTTGAATAATTAAAATATTAATATTAAACACTTAATCCTATACTTACTATTGCTGTAGACTGTGATCAACTCCAACGTGTTCATGCAACACTTCAAGAAAACAAAGCTGAATTAACGACATTGCATCATCATTTTTATGGGCAACGCTAGATCACATGTGACGTACATAACAACCGTTGCCATTCACCAGTTTCAATGGTAGATTCTTCTTATTCACCAGATTGCCATCTTTTCTGTCCCTGTCGAATGCATTTAATGGCACACTATTCGAAAACAATTAGCATCTGCACAATTTCATTCATGAGTTCTATGCACCAAAGCCACCGTGACCTTTCTGTTAAGGCATTCAACAACGCCTCACTGTTGGTAGCACATTGTGAGCAGTTTGAAGGAATCATCCGTAACCCCTTGCATGATTAGTTTCAATCTGCACGAACTAAAGAATCAATCAAATGTGTTCAAACTTGGTTTTCTTAACATCCTGTTTGACGTATTCCGAACGTCCTGAAGTCAGTTGTTGTCAATACCTCCTATTCGCACATTCTTGTTATATATGAACTTTGGACCAGATCCGGGAATTTCTACTGAATGTTCCAAAATGAGTTTCCACCCATATGCACTCTACTCTAACATAAGTAAAATGAAACCCGCAATGGCAATTCCCAGGGAATGGGAGCTGTGGATGAGCATAAAGTAGATGATAATGTGTAGAGCAGTATAAATGGCATCATCACCGATATTTGCTTAGTGAAGCAATGTACCAATATGTCTGCAACAATTCAGTCGTCATTATATACGATAAGTGAGAATTCTTTTGTAACCAAGTTATCGGATGAAAGCCAATTTTGTCAATTCTCGAGCAGCGATTGACTGTTATTATGGTTGCGATCAGCAGAATATGAATCACAGCAATTCCACAATCCTGTGAGAAATACGACGGCGTAAGTATCGGGATATGGTGCAACTTGTGTAGGTAGTCCAAATAGCCTTTTCTGCGTTAGGAACGTCAATGTTGGGTCCATGTATTGCAAGATGGACTGCTATTCTTGTCTGAAATAAGAGAACTAATGCGGTGGGACAGGACACCATGTAATAGGAAAAGGTGACAACCCCTCGCAACGGGCAAAATAATTCATACTCTGATACAATCCTAACATGAATTCTATATAAAATATTTGGTATTTCCTACAACCTATTGCATACACTTCAAACTAATAGGAAACAGACATTCAGTGACGATTAATTGTTTTATATGGAGTTTAGATTCCGTTCAGCATCGAGGCTATATGGGTTGCACACCTGCAGCTCAACGTGACAAATAACATGATCTCTCACTATGATCACTATACCGAATGCTATCACATGTAATAAGATGCCGTCAATAATTTACTGTATTTTACGCCATGTAAGGTTACAGTTTTACGTACTGACAGACAGAGTTCCATTAAATACTAACTACAGCTTTAGTAATGGTTTTTCATGTGCACTGATACGTACTAATGGGCACCGGCCAATTTTTCGAACGTCTATTTCCTGTGAGAAATACGACGGCGTAAGTATCGGGATATGGTGCAACTTGTGTAGGTAGTCCAAATAGCCTTTTCTGCGTTAGGAACGTCAATGTTGGGTCCATGTATTGCAAGATGGACTGCTATTCTTGTCTGAAATAAGAGAACTAATGCGGTGGGACAGGACACCATGTAATAGGAAAAGGTGACAACCCCTCGCAACGGGCTAAATAATTCATACTCTGATACAATCCTAACATGAATTCTATATAAAATATTTGGTATTTCCTACAACCTATTGCATACACTTCAAACTAATAGGAAACAGACATTCAGTGACGATTAATTGTTTTATATGGAGTTTAGATTCCGTTCAGCATCGAGGCTATATGGGTTGCACACCTGCAGCTCAACGTGACAAATAACATGATCTCTCACTATGATCACTCTGTACCGAATGCTATCACATGTAATAAGATGCCGTCAATAATTTACTGTATTTTACGCCATGTAAGGTTACAGTTTTACGTACTGACAAACAGAATTCCATTAAATACTAACTACAGCTTTAGTAATGGTTTTTCATGTGCACTGATACGTACTAATGGACACCGACCAATTTTTTGAACGTCTATTTCCTTACGGCAGGATAGTAGAAATATATAAGGTGGCTGGTTTCTTTCGTCTCGTAGTTCTTATGTTACAGATGGAACTTATCTCTTTTACAAAGGAACGCATTGAAGATTTTAGTTTCTATACAAATTTAATATTAGAAATGATTATAATGTACGTGTATATTTTAAAGTAAGAATTTGAGGTACAAGTTACCATTCAGTATCAACATTCAGTGTTGTTGTAAGCCAATTCAGTTGCATTTATTTGTGATTTCAATGTTCAGTATTACTTAGCGTTATATATATATAATTCCAGGAGATGTAGAGAAGACTGCTGGTATACAGTGTATGCTAATGATGAAATGGACGAAGGAAAGACCAATAGCTACTTGTATCCGGTGCAGCTTTTCCTATATTCCATTTCACAGTATATAACAGCTTGGGAAGGTACTTCTACAGAACCTGCCGCCATGGCAGGCCTTTACTTATTCACAGCTTTTATTTTCATTGGTTGGATATTATATTGTTACAGTGCGGCTCAAATATCAGCTATCCAAATTTTAGCTAGAAGCGCAAAGTAAGTTTGGATTTTAAGTTATAACTATATATATGTATATATAGAAAGATAAATATAGATATAGATATAGATACAGATATAAATATAGATATATTAAGGTGTTTATACATTTTTATAGGTGAATTTTGTAATATATTTTGCAATTTTTTTTCTATTTACTCATGTAAATGTTCAATTAATTTGAGTACAGCGATCACCGTGTAATCTATTGAAAAGGTGATTTCTTATATGAAACGAAAGTTTAAAAATTCTAATAAATATGCATTCGGACAAGCATTCTTTCAGTGTTATACACCGCCGAAAATGGAAAACATCACAATTTAAAACGATGTGGATTGAAAATTATGGACTCTAGCACAAGGAATCGAGGAATTATAAAACAACTATTATGTACTATTTCTCTTCATTGTTTCACAATTTCCTGTCACGAAAGTAGTGAATTGTGTAAAGTAAGAGAGTAAGTCAACAATATCCGAAATTTAGATAAACCTCTTCCTACATAGTTCATACTGACTTCTGTCCTTGTTTATTTTATTGTTATGCTCTTGTGGTCATGCTGCGAAAGTTTTATCCTAATTCCTCCATTTAACTTCCTTTTGTTGCAAACACAACATAGCTGGTCTATTAGAAGTTTGTACCAAAGAGAAACAACGAGTAGTAATTACGTTTTCGTGGTCGGAAGATGTATTAGTGGTCGGAATCCATCAACAACTTTCGTCATAATACGGGAACGGTGTCTTGACACAGCGAAGTGTCAACAAATAAATTCAAAAATTCAAAAATTGTCCCACAAGTTTTACGCAAGAGAAAGGAGTCGGACGACAATCTATGGCCACAAATGATGGCAACGTTCTGTTAGGCAGATAAACAGGGCCGGATTTAGGCATGGGCCATATGGACACGGGTCCACGTGGCAAATTTTGAGGGGCGGCAATTTTAAAAAAAATTAAAAAAATAAAGCTATTGAAAATCCATATTGGAGCAACGACTCAATAAAATAAGCGAAAGTCATCTTTTCAAATAGCCGTGATTACGATAATATTCTAGCAGATTAATCGTAGCAAATATTGTCATAAGTCAGTTGGTTATTATTGTGATTCGATCAGTTGTCGGTGCATCTGCTGAAAAGGGCGACAGTAGGTAGATCAACACTTGTATTTTCACAAATCGGCGTCTATTCATTTATTTATTCAACTAATACCTGATACAGGCCGCAGGTCATTTTACACTGAATATAAAACAAGGGAAAGAAATAAGGAAAATCCCACTTGTTCTATCTTCAGGTCATTTTTTGGCTTGTTACAAGAACTCTATATCTTCTTTCTTCCTAGCCCCATGGATGGAATATTTTAGAATCATATTTTAAGCCTCACGATAAGAATATTTCTATGAAATTACTGAGCATAAGAAGATGATCCGTCGGGGACGATGCATACAAAAGCTTCAACTGAGGTTTTGAGGCAATAGCGAAGGCTCTCAACTGTATGATTCTGACCCAAGATGAAAATGAAAACACAAAGACTAAGGGCTTTTAGAAAACTTGTTTCTACTGAAACTTCGTTTATGGCAACCTTATGGAAAGACATTCTCAAACTAACTAACTCTATGGCTTGTGGAACCCGGAGGTTCAATGCCGCTTTCACAAAAACTCTCCACTGACTTCTATTCTTAGCTAATTGCATCCAGTTTCTAGTTTGCATTCCTATCGCTGCGAGATCCATCTTAATATTGTCCTCCCCTCTGCGCCTAGGTCTTCCTAATGGTCATTTTCCGATTGGTCTTCCAGTCAAGACTTTGAAGGGGTTTCTACTTTCTTCCGTCCTAGGTACATGGCCTGCCCACCTAAGGCTCCTAGACTTGATGACCCTAACAATGTTTGGTAAACCGTATAAATTATGTAGTTTCTCGTTATGAAGTTTCCCTACTCCCATTCCCATTCCCGTTCCTTTTGGGTCCGAATATTCGTCTCAGGATCTCGTTCTCAAATACTTTCAGTCTATGCTCTTCTTTCAGAGTAAGCGACCATGTTTCGTAATCATATAGAACAACAGGCATGATTATCGTTTTGTATATTTTAAGCTTCAAATTCCTCGACAGAATTCGCTACGACAAGAGATTTTGAACTGAATAATAACATGAATTCCCTGCATTTAGTCGACATTTAATTTCTTCGTGAATAAGATTTTCCTCTGTTAATATTGATCCTAGATATTTGAAAGTATCCACTTTATCAAAAGTATTATTTAATATTTTAACGCATCCATAATTTGCTATATTACGGTCCCGGCGCACTTCCATGTATTTAGTTTTCTCTGCATTTACTTCTAAACCCATGTGCAGCAAGCGTTTAATAAGATCTCTGCATTTCTTTCTATTGTTCTCCTATCATCCCCTATTAAATTTACATCATCAGCGTATGCCATTACCTGGTGAATACCGTTCAACTGTAGGCCCTTGTTGCTATGTTTGATTTTCCTTATAGCATATCCCAGGACAAAGTTGAATAATAATGGGGACAAAGCATCGCCTTATTTCAGGCCATTTTCGGAGTGAAAGCTTCTGGACAAAATTTTTCTATCCGGACTTTACTTTGGGAATCATTTAGTGTTTAATGTAGTGTTTAATAATGGTTGTATTTGAAACAGTTTGCGTAATGGAGTAAATATTTACACGGCCAGCTTTGTAATACTGTGCAGTTTAAATTGTCAATCTTATCATTTTACTTATTTCGCTTCAATGTTCATTGAATTTAGTATAGCTTTATTAAACATTCAACAACTGATCCGGTAGTGAAACATATTTAATATGTTTACCGCACATTACGGTAGATTCCGAGCTCGCTCTTAGCTTTGGGAGCACTTGATAATATTTTATTATTATATTAGATAATATATTATGTTGTTATAATATATTAGATAATATATTGTTTTTTGCTTCAAGCAATAAAATAGCCATTTGTAGCTAAAAGTAAATTGTTAATTCACCACATGTTTATAATGAATTAAAATAATAAAAATGTTCAAATCATTTGTAAAATATTTCAATGTTCCTATTTTGTAAATATCGTCCCTCTCGAGACAAAGGGGCGTATCTCATTTTTACAACTTTTCCAGGAGGCAAGTTTAAAGATGTTATCGTAAGTTTATTTCATCATGTTCTGTCAAAATTTAATTTGATGTCGTAAGTTACATACCTGGCACGAAGGATATCAAAATAAATTTTAAAAGAAGACGAAAGGATAAATAATAATAAAAGGTTTAAACTAGTCTCCGGGAAAAATTAAGAAAATGAGATACGCTTTTTTGTCTCGAGAGGCACGATATATTGATATCACAAGTTATATTATGGTGACCACACACGTTGTGTAAAAAGTGTTCTTGACGCTTCGTGTCTACATCTGTTGACGCTGTGTGTATTACAAGCACTACCGCAAACAGCACGAAAGGATGAGGGGAACATATCCCCTCCAATCTTGGAACTGAGGGACTGTTCCTCCAATAATTCGATTTGAAATGTGTTTTGTGGGGAGAAATGTGATGACTTGTGTCCGATTACCACAAAGAAAAATGAGATAAAATTGATATTCCCAAGAATAAGCTTCAAATTTGACCGCCTCCCAATGTTAAAAACAACTCTGCTCCCCTGATCCTCCACAGTATTGTTTTTCAACTTTTTAAATAATTTGAACATCGCTTTAAAAGAATGTGGGAACGGTCTCACCCGTTCTTCGTCCAATGTTAGAGACAGATTTTCGCCGCATATTACAAGGGGAATAAGGAGGAAATGTCCTTTGGTTATAGTAACATTCAGTATTACCAAAGGGGATTTCCTTCTCATCCCCCTTGTAATTCTCACACTGTCAACAGATGTAGACACGAAGCGTCAAGATCATTTTTACACAACGACTATGGTAACCATAATATAACTCCTTATATCAATATATTTACGAAATAGATTACATTTCGTTGCTAGTTAACATGGAACATTGAAAGATTTTACAACTGATTTAGATATTTCAATTAATTAACATTTTGCTTGCAGCTATAAGTGGCTACTTTATTCATTGCAGCAAAAAAACAAAAAAGTTGACGCAAGTGGGAACCGCACTCGTGACCCTTCACAGCTGAGTCAAAAATACTACTGATTTTGCCACGCCGTCACTTCATAAATTAGCGCAACGTATGACATATGCGGCGAGTCGAAAACTTTAAGACGCTTTTTCTCTGGACCATTCCACTCTCCCAGTTTGTAATATGAACACTACATTTTCACTATAACCTTGCAAAGAATGGCAGTGAAGTTCATTTACCAAAATCTGCTTTCTCATTGTTAGTCTTATTTCTTTTTTCATTTACATTTTTCACTGATCAGGTAGGAACTCCAGTAAAAAGATAAATATGGTTACAGTTAAAGGTATAACTGGATATTCTGCAAGTAATTATTTATATATTTATTGTCAAGCGAACAAAATGAAGTAGATTTCACAAGTGTAAAACTGTTCTAGATTTTACTCTTAATAAAAGCTTTGAATAAGTTTACAGCTCAAAAATAAATTGAATTCTCTTCAATTGTAGTTCATAATTAGCTATGGTCAAAGAGATGGATTTTAGTTGTATTGTGTATGATCAGCACAATGGTTTTCATCATCTTTATTTCCGGAATTAAATATAACTATTTTTTTCGTGTAGATATAAAATACTCATCTTTAGTTCTTAACAAAACAAAGATCATAGTTCAAAATGTCACTGTATGGTTACATTTCGTTATAAAAAGAATGACAAATAATACATTTACACTTAAAAATGTCGAAGGTAATATCACAAATATTATGAACAATTCTATAATACAATTAAGCAGTTTCTTTTATAATAAAATAAACTTCAAAGTAATGCAGGGTATTTGAAGTTGGCAAAATATTATGCTGAAATGCAAGTTTCATGAATATACATTTTGAATTTGATTCTCGATAGAATCTGGAATATAATTATTTAGAACTTTAGACTTTGAAGAAAACAACACTAATTTGACGTCCCATTGTTATGTTATTGTCGTTACTAACTGACTAAACTAGCGATAAATACAGGGAGTAACTCACTCAACCAGTTCCTATTTTCCGATTTTTTATATAAATTAACGTATCTAACAATGGATTTTAGGTGAAAGGATATGTTTTCCTTTGCATATATTTCAGGAAGAACATGTAACGTCTATATTTCATTAGCAAATATAGCAACTGCTCAAATTGAATAATGCAAAAAATAGCCTACTTTGCTCGCTAGAACTTATTTTTGGTGGAAGTTCCTATATCATTTTTTCTTTTTTTCATTTTCTTTTCTTCTTTTTTTCAAGTGTTTGGATACTTCGGAAGGTTTTGCAGAATGCTTGTTATTATACATGTATGTTTGTAATGTTTGGTACGAAAAGAAAGTTTATTATGAAGAAAATGGTCTGCAAAGGTCTTTCTAGAATGACTGTTATTAGTTGTAATAGCTGACTTGATTTTAGCGTCCCATTCAGCGGCGAGGCTATGTGAGACATAGACTTACAGCTGAACGTAGGATCCGAAACGCATGAGCTCCAACCGAGAATCGAACTCCGTTTTCTAGAAGAAAGTATCTGACCCCACAGTCAGTTCTTATCCGTTCGGGTTGGAACACACCCTATCATTATGTTGGTATTGGTGGTATCACGATTCCAGAATTTCGTGGTCTGGAAGTTGTTACACTCGTGTCCCGATATGACCGGAACAGACCTGGAGACGACGAAACTTCGTCATAGACACGGAAAATTTGTATGACACTGTTAGTAGAACCAGTGGCGACGATTGGACGTTAAAAGTGGGAGTGCAAGACATGATCTGAATATCTGTATATCAATCTTAGTTTCCTTGGTTGTTTCTACACTTTGTTTGACGGAAGGTTGTATAACTAATAGGGTACTACCTCTTTCGGTTAAAATACCGTATATCTTATTTCATATATTATTAAGTAAATTAACAAACGAAAGGAAGTAGGTACTAGACTTTTGTACTCTTAAACAATGGAGGTGTAAGAAGAGATTTGATTCCATGCTCATAAATATCTTAAAATTCTATCTGGAAAATTGAGTGATCAGATTATTTAATACCAAATATACAAAACAAATAAATAGAAAGGATAATATTAATCATAGTAATGAACAATAAGGCTTGTTTGCAAAAGTTATATTGAACTGTGGATTAACGAACAACTTAATTTTTAAATTCACACATGCTCTTTAATGTATGTTACTCTTAGAAACTGAAAGACAGTAAATACTAAAGACATATGCTACGGCATTTTAAAAAAATACTCATTTTTGTATCTTCCTGATACATGTTCGTTGCCATTAAGTGCAGTCCACACTCCAATTATACAAAATAATCCTAAAACCTACAATTATGTTGAATTCACTACATTTGATTTAATATACACTCGTACACCTCTAAACACACCAATTCACTCGTACATTACACTGCAAAACAATGGAAAAGGTAGTTATTTCTTATTACTCTCTTTTTAATCAATATTTCTTCCTATTAGAAAGAAGAGGAGACATTTTAGGAACTGTCAATTTTTGTGCAATTAAAGAATAACTTGTGAAATACTTTTTTTCTTGTGCGAAATGTGCTCTCAATTAGTTTCAAAGCGGCTGACTAACATATCGAGCCCTTGTAAGAAAAAGTGAAAGTATGCTGGAATTGTTGTGTTCCAAATTTTAATTTTTGAATTATTTTCCGTGGCAGTTAAAACGCAATTTCTGTAGCTTTCTTAACTCCACCGAAAAACAACCAATACGTATTCACGCAACGGCAATATGCCAACATTTTTTCTATGAACCAGTAATACATACAAAACCTTTACATCTCCAAATAAAATTATATACATTAATGGGTTACTTCAAAAAAGTGGGTTGAAACTGTCACCCTTCGCCCCCCTAATCATCGCCCATGAGTAGAACTTATGTGCTTTCTGCTGGTCTAGTGGGAAGCGCGTGCGTTTTTGGTTCTTGTAGGCTCGGGGTCGATTCCCGTTAAACTTTGAGGAAAGTATATGGGAAAAATGTTAAAGAATATACATGCAAAAGTCTGATGCCAGTGTTTTGTAAGCAATTGACAAAATAATAGAAAGACAGGAAAGAAAATCTCTTGAGAACTTGAAACTGAACAATGTCTTCGCATTCATGCTTAATTTGCTAATAGCGTGACTCATTAAATTCAATGTAATTTAAATATTACACACACAATTCGCTACTTCACTGTTGATAACACGGAAAATGCTAGGTATTGTTAAACATTAAACATAACACCTCATTTTTTATATCAATAAATAACAAATAAATAAATAACAAAACAGTAACAATACTATTAATCTATATCTGCGTAGTATGTAAATGAAAAACACGTTATCATAACGAAAAATGGCTGAACCGTCCGTTAACACCTACCTCGGACTGCATAGTTGTCACGCCTTTTTATTGAAATGAGTATCCTACAATGAGAAAAAATGTAGGTGGCGTACTTAAAAAGATAGGTTACATGCGTAATTCCTGTAGTTTTCGGACTTAACGTACAGCAGACGTATAACTGGAAACGCATGTTTTATAATACTTTGTGTATAAGTGTTCCATCTATACGTACTTTCTGTATGAAACAATGTAGGCGGTCAGTACCTCACATACAAATGGACGTATATAGCATATAGCTGACGAAGGTAACATAAGTATATGTATGTGATATACGGAAAACTGTTAGATGTCAGACATCCTGCAAAGGCATGATGAAACATGTAAGGGCAGTACCTATGTAGCATACGGATAACGTATGCTCCGTACTGATTTCTATAGTAAGCAAGAGAATACCGTATATTTGTACAATATGCCGCTGTCGGGAGAATTGATTTTTCTCTGTGTAACCGAGGAGGGGTAAAAACGTACTCCAAAAATAGAATCTTTCACGTTTGTGAGATGAAATTTGATACATAAATTCCTTATTTAAAACAAGTGTGCAGTGTCCGACCGTGTTTAGAAATTTAGGTACTAATTGGAGAAGAGGGGTAATTTGTATCATTTTTGCTCAATATTTAAGAATGATGACATCGAGGTTGTGTCTTGTCTTCACAGCAAAACGGATGAAGCACTTGAAATTATCTTTTTAATATACGGTATTTAGCATTTGGTCCAGTCGGGTTTTTGTCATTCATTAACACATATATCATAAGAGGAACAGATAAACATAAACATCTTATTTTAAAATATGTAAGTCAATCTTCCGTTGTCCTTACAAACCCACTTTAGAGGAGGAAATGGGTCAAGTTCCAAATAAGGCGGTCAATATGTAAAAATGACATCGTGATTGTCTGTCCGAGCATCACGGGAAATCAATCAACCGTTTGTAATAAATATTTGAATACATTTAGTACTTGGAAGAAAATGGTTAGCTGACGTTCACTAGAAACTTGACAAAACTTCGATACAAATTAGAGGATAGTCAAATATGCCTAAATTTAACATTGCAGGTGGAAGTGAACACGACGAAAGAAGTAATAGCTGATTAAAATTTAGCATTAGAAGTCATTGAAAAACAGAATGTGATGCGCGCAAACGAAAAAAAGTAACGTTGCCGACAACAACACACTGAATGGTGCTTATCAAAAGACCTATAATCGCTATTTATTAGCTCATTCTTAATGGTTTGGATTGCAAGAAATAAAACTATTTCTTCGTGCTAATACGCCTCTAAAAACGAAATATTATATTTCTGCAAAATTTGCTTTTCTCACATGACTGGATAATTTTTTAAAAAAACCTTCTATTGTGGTGAAGAAAACAAAACCATATGACAAGCTGGATTTGATCTGAAGAACTCGTGATCTTTAGTACATGATGTTATTCATTATATCAGGGGGACATTGTTTGGAATGACACTGATGCATTGGGTGGTTTGTTCGATAAAGGCAAAGCTCTTTACATCGAATCTTTTTGTTTGTTTTTTCGTTTTTATTTTGTTTGCTCTTTAGGTGTTTCGTAAAATACATGAAAAAGAAATACGTTTTTCGTTTAGGTATCCAGGAATACTGTTTTAACTGACCAGAAAACAGCAATCTACTGGTGAAATGGTATAGGGTAATGTGTAGCATTTTGTTTTCACGCCATCAATAGCAGCAAGGGGCATAGGAATTACATAAAAGAGGGTGTGTTGTTGTGAACTACTAATATATTTTGCAAGAAAGATTTCCACGTGTTACTTCGTGGCTCAGGGGATAAGTGAGAGATTACAATACACAAGTTCGCAGGATTGAGTCTTGTCCACTGCTATTATATTTTACCATTTTCATTGTTTAACGGTGAAAGTGACGTAGATACATTTTCATTGGCATTCAAAAAATGGAAGAAGATACGTAGTCCTGAAAAGGGCTGTTTATATATAAGTGTTTAATAGCAGGTCCAATGACGTTCTACATCGATGACTGTCTGGAGCCTTCTGGGCATGCTCTCGGTAAGTCTGTGGAGAAAGAGTTCACTAAGGGCGACTTCCTCCCAGCTGTTTTCAACGATTTCCCATAGTTGATTTTTTGTGGATGGAGGCGGATTAGGCCAGTTCTGCCAGTTCTCCTTCATCACTTTTTTGACCTTTGCCCATATTGTCTCAATTATATTCATATCGGCTCCACGCGGTGGCCAATCTAGGACCTCTAAATCAGCCTGCTGCGAGAACCAATTCTGAACTAATTGACACATATGAACAGCGTCATCTTCGTATGCAAATAGATGGTGAATAAAAGTGACAGAGGTTTGAAAGCTGACAGTTTATCTGATTTTGATTTTATAACCAGTTCAAATGTTCAATATATATCGTTATATTTAGAAAAAATAAAACATCCTTATATTGAAAGAAAACCGGACTGGGAACCGAACCGTCAATCATCATTACAGTCATTTCAAGCGCCTCGCTAATCCCACTTATTTTCTTCTTAAGTTACGTCGCGAAAGGTGGCCTGAAGTTAACTTACCAAAGTCTGCTTTCCCCTTATCAGTAATGTGTGTATATTTCCTACTCGGTTATACACGTTTTACAGTAACCTTGAATGATAGGGATGCAAACACAGACACATCGAGAACATTTAAAATTCCAAACGTTCTTCCACCGGGAATCGAACCCGAGACCCTGTACACCACAAACGCACATACTAGCTTAGACCACGCAGCCAATTTATAAAGCCAGCGCGTTTTAATAGATCTACTGGAAATGCGCGAGATATGTACTTGTAATACATTGAGTGATTTATTCCAAACAGACAAAGCACTTTACTTTGAATCATTTTCCTTGTTTCGTTTTTATTGTATTTATTCTTTGTATTTTTCGTACAGTGCTTGAAAAAGCAATTACATTTTTCGCTACGGTGTCCAGAAATACTATTTTAACTGATCATAAAACATAAATCTGTTAGTGAAGTATTATGGGGTAATGTGTGGTATTTTAGTTTCATACCGAGTTCTTTCGTAGCTAAGCGATTAGCGCACACACGTTTGACGTAAGAGAGCCGGTTCGATTCTCGAGTGTGAGTTCATATGGTTCGGATTCCACACTAATCAGTAGGTAAACGTATCATATAGCCTCGCTGCTGAAAGGGATGTTAAAATCAACTCAACATTATTTTTATACCATCAACAGAAGCAAAAGGTGGACAATACTATCCTGCTAAAAACATGCATTTATTTCTTTGGCACATACTACAAAGTATCGGACTATTTGCGACATTATTTACAAAAACTTCAAGAAAAAATCTTTATGAACGTTAAGTCGCTTGAAGCGTTCAAATCGCTTTATAAAAAATCCAGATTATGAATTACAATAACTTTTTACGTTGTAATTAAAAATACCAGCACATATTGTTTTGTATCTTCTCACATTCTCTCTCTCTCTCCCTACATATACACCTCTCTCTCTCTCTCTCTACATATATACCATATTACAATAGGTATCAGGAACATGAATAATTTTCATTTTGGAAGTGTAAGTTAAGGTTGGTATTCAAATCAGATATCTGTTCAAATTATAACAATGTTAACGTTTCTCAGTTTAGCGTCTTCGTGTATAAATGATTACAGGATGAATAAATGTAACTGGGCTTACAAACGTGATAGTTCATCTGATTTTGTTTTTTTCAAGCACTTCAAAACAGAACTTTATATTTAGAGAAATGTTTGCATATATTGAGAAAGAGAAACTTCTCAGAGGCAGATTCGAACTGCCGCCCTCCGATGCCACAATTTCAAGTGCACTACTAAACTCGCTTGACTACCGAGACAACTTATGGAAGAACAGGTTGTAATAATGCTAATATATCGCTCCAAGCGCAGGTTCACAGTAGAAGTTTTAAATAGTCATTTTCTCCCTATATCAGTAATTTCAACTGAAGATATTGACAGATTTTGCATGTTGGAACTGTTCATGAAGTGTGACTTGCATATTGAAGGCAGAAATACGTAGTTGACTGTTCAGTTCATGTTTCTGTTCAATAGCTTCACGTGTTACTGAGTGTTCCTAATACCTGTGCACTGTGTCATTTTCTCTGTAATTTCCCGCGGGATATTCTTCGCGTAATTATTTGACAAACTAAGGTTTCATAAGAATAATGGTTTGTTGCTTATAATTTTCTTAGTTTGCTTTATTTCTTCTCCAAAATAATAAATAATTATTCATTATTACACTGCTTTGTTAAGGAAAGCACAAAGAAGCTATAATATAGTAAGAATACTGAGTTATTAATAAAAATGTGGAAGTTGCAGTATATGCGAACTTTTTTTTTTTTTTTTTTTTTTTTTTTTTTTTTTTTTTTTGCGGATGACGATACATGTGTATTTATGAACATCGCGATGTGGGAATTTTGTACTCCTCACGATTAGGTTTTTGGATGTTGCAAAGTTCACGAGTCTCATACCGTTGTCATTACTTTCCTTATGCAGACTTTCGTTCCCTGTAGTCGGTTTGAAAATATCCTCTCGTCCTACCTTTACATTGAAATCCCTAATAGAATTTTCATATGGTATCGCGGGAGTTGGTCAAATATCCGTTCCACTTCTTCGTAAAAACTGTCTTTTATATCGCCATCCTTATCTTCTGTTGGGGCATGTACATTTAAAACAATAATATCACACCAATATCGGCCCTTAAGAGTAATAAAAGAAAGTGTGTCAGTAACAAATTCAACCCGCGTAATTGCTGATAATATTCGTGTGTGAACGAAAACCCCTGTTGGTAATTGATGGTTTTTATTTCCTTCCCCGTAAAAGAACGTAAAATTTCCGGAATTAACAGATCCATTTCGTTCCCACCTAACTTCCCGAACTCTTACTAGGTCCATCCTGTATTTCTCTAACTCATTCGCTACGGATTTTAACGCACCTGTCTTATAAAGACTTCTAATATTCCATGTTCCAAATCTCATGTCCATTTTCTTTTGCTGAGGTCGTGCCAATTTGTCAGACCTTGTTCGAGGCTTTTGTGAATGTTTCTGAACAAGTACCTTTTTTGACAGTATGAGGTTGTTAGCCTTACCCAAACCCACAAGCTGGAGGACACTCCTAGTCGTCTGTCCGTGACTGCTTTTTCTGTATATTCGCAGCTAACCTCTCTATCTGGAGGCCTTCTCCTCGATCCGCAACCTGAGGACGAGCCCTAGCATGGTGACAGGAACCCATGGAAAGACATTCTCAGTAGATTTAATTCTGTAAGTGAAAAGATACAATCCAATAATATGACTGTGGCTACAGTTGTGAGTTTGTAACACATCTCTCACTACATTTGTGGATGAACTGAAAGGTATGTTTAAGTTATATAAGATGGCCGGTGAGAAAAAACTAAAGACTGTCCAGACTGTTCTTGAAACTGGTGGTTTCAACAGGCCTAAAAGATTAAGAAAGAGGAAGAAATTCTTTGATGAATCAGAAGAGGAAAAGGACATATATGATCTAGATCATCGTCTTCAAGGAACCTTTGTTGTGGTTATTGAAAGTTTTCCGAATTGAACAAGAGAATGGCGATCCACAATGAATTTCTCAGCATATGTTTCCTTCTTAACAAATCTATGAAACTTCAGTACCGAAGAAATCACCACAGCAGCGATTTCTCTGCAGGAAGTGTATGCAGCTGACATCGAGGAATCTTCTTTCTTGTTGAGTACCTTCATTTAAACGCGCTAGTTTCCGAATATGCAAACCCTAATATCGCATTTGAAGTTGCTCATGTGCTAGAGCCGATAGACACTGCTGATCGCTCTCGGCTAGTTCGAACGGTGTTGATATTGGCTATTTTAAATTATTTTTACATGTCTCCATTCCCTACACTCAAGAGTACAAATTGAGACTGAATATGGATTTAAACACTGTGGGCAGTGCACTGTTCATTTCAGCGACGACAAAAACTACCAATTCGATGTATATATCGACCACTTTCGATCATTCTTATATGTCATCCCTCCTACTCCTCGAGAGGTTTCTAGAGGTCGCTGGGTGGTCTCACCTTTACTAGATGATAAACTTCTACTTAAAGAGCATGAAAACTGTCACCAACCAATTTATGAGCCCCGAAAATTATGGATTTATCACTAGTATCGGTCATTCCCGATCATTTTTATATGATCCCCTTCCCATTCCCCTAAATGTGCTTGTGGGTATTATCGAAAGAGTACTCTTTTACAGACTGTAAGCAATGTGGGTACCAAGTTTGATTTAAATATATATATATATATATATATATATATATATATATATATATATATATATACTCATGCGCAAAAATTAAGGGTAATTGCATATTGCGGTACTGCACAACGTGGCACTAAACAAAGCTGGCGCTAACAGCATAGGCACATAGTGAACACAACATACGAACAAACGAAACATATCGGTACCACGGTATTGATGATATCCACGGTATCCATGGTATTGATCATAATTTGAGAAATACATATGCTACACAACGCCACTGTTCCCTGCGCATGTACCCCGACATAAATATGGGATATGATCACCATGCACAAGTACACAGGCCGCACAACGGGTTGGCATACTCTGGAGGTCGACAGCTGGTCGAGCAGCTGCTGGGGTATAGCCTCCCATTCTTGCACCAGTGCCGTCGGAGTTCCTGAAGTGTCCTAGGGGTTTGAAGACGTGCAGCAATACGTCGATCGAGAGCATCCCAGACATGCTCGATGGAGTTTAGGTCTGGAAAACAGGCAGGTCACGCCATTCGCCTGATATCTTCTGTTTCATGGTGCTGCTCCACGATGGCAGCTCGGTGGGGCAGTGCGTTATCATCCATCAGGAGGAAGGTGGGACCCATTGCACCCCTGAAAAGGCGAACATACTGATGCAAAATGACGTCCCGCTACACCTGACCTGTTGCAGTTCCTCTGTCAAAGACATGCAGGGGTGTACGCGAACCAATCATAATCCCACCCCACACCATCAAACCACTACTTCCATACAGGTCCCTTTCAAGGATATTATGGGGTTGGTATCTGGTTTCTGGTTCACGCCAGGTGGTAACCCGGCGAGAATCACTGTTCAGACTATACCTGGACTCGTCCGTAAACATAACCTGGGATCACTGTTCCATTGATCATGTACTGAGTTCTTGACACCAGGCTTTACGGGCTGTCCTGTGAACAGAGGTCAGTGCAATGCACCTCGCAGGTCTCCGGGCGAATACACCATGTATGTTCAGTCGTCTGTAGACTGTATGTTGGGAGACAACTGTTCCAGTGGTTGTGGCAAGGTCCCGAGCAAGGCTACCTGCTGTACTCCGTGGCCGTCTGCGGACACTGATGGTGAGATATCGGTCTTCTTGCAGTGTTATACCCTTTGGGCATCCCGTGCTGTAGCGCCTGGACACGTTTCCTGTCTGCTGGAATCGTTGCCATAATCTTGAGATCACACTTTGTGGTACACGGAGGGCCCGTGCTACGACCTGCTGTATATGACCAGCCTCCAGTCGCCCTATTATTCTACCCCTCATAACGCCATCAATATGTGTTCTTTGTGCCATTTTCAACACACAGTCACCATTAGCACGTCTGACAACATCTGCACATTTAAACGCCGCACCGCACTCTGACATGCACCAATACACCTCTGCGTATTTGGACTGCTGCCAGCGCCACCGTGCGACGACCGCATCGCATGCACCGCACCGAATGGACAAATGGACCGCATGGTCATACCCCGAGGTGATTTCCATCCAAAAACCACCCACCAGAGCGTTGTTTGACCCCATGTATCCGCATTATCCTTAATTTATGAGCACGAGTATATATATATATATATATATATATATATATATATATATATATATATATATATATATATAAAATCGTTTAAAGTGTTAAATCGTTTATTAATCGGAAATTTTAATTTAATACTGATTACATTACCATTCAATATAATGGCATAGTAAATAAATTTCTGACACAAAATACGTATGTAACATGTATGTTTAATAACCAGAAATGCTTTATGGATGCTAATATTGTTTCCTGTACATTACGTATAAGTGCAAACATTGAAATCTTACCTATGATGCACGTAGACATCTTTCATTTAGTACTTGGCTCGAATTACGTGAATAAGAAAGGATCTTTTAGAATTATTTTCTTTGTAGAGAGATATGCGTTGATATATTATGCCCAACGTTTTTCAGTCTGTGTCTAATGCCTTCAGGAAAGTAGTAATAAATTCAAAAGTATAAAAATGAATTCTAAAAGTCCTTGATCACATTTTGTTTCTTTCGTTTTACTGTGAGTGAACAAAGAGGAAATTCGTTACAGTCAACTCAAATTATTTTGTATTTTTCTTCCCTCTTTTCGAAAGTAAGAATCTGAATGCATCAAATCAGGGTTAGTAATTCAAACACAATTACAACTTGTCAAAATAGTATGAAGCCAAGTGACATTGACCAATTATTAGCAGTGTGGTGATTAATTGGATTTCATTTCTATTTATTTTCCTTTTTTGAAAAAAAAAGATCCATACGTTTTGTACCAATTTAAGAATTCTTATAGTTACCAAATTTCTAAATGTCCCTATGTTTAGGAACATGTTCTTCTGTTGTCAACATTGTTTCATTATGTAAATTTAGAAATTGTTGAGTACACAAAAGACTGTAATAGTTGAATTTTTTTCACAGAACGAGATTTGAAGATATTGTTCGAGACCTGGTACACATTTTCAAGGAACGAAATTTGTCCGAAAATTATCAGTGGAGAGTGCAAAGATTTCTCGAGTTTCAGTGGGAATACGATCAAGGGGTGAGGTTTCTGGAGACCAAATCTATAACAGATGTAATGACGCCGTCCATTCAAAATGAAATATTACTATTAACTGTTGTCAAGAGCCTTGAGGATATTCCTTTCTTTTGGGTAATGTATTCTTTAGATATCATGTTGATAAACTACGTATATAGTGCAGCAATGACTACAGATTACAATCCTTAAAGTTCAAAGTGTGACATTCTGAAACAAAGGCATGGATCCTCCAGTCTAATGATTGTAGACGGTTAGCTCTCCTAAACTTCAAAGTGTTAAGATGATAAATTCGGTCTATATCTCCAAATTAATTAAGTTTTTTTTATACATATGAAACGACACAAGCTAAGCCATTCACATTTACGATATATATACCTGAGTCATAGTGAACAATTACCAAGTTTTGCTTTTTGATTACAATCCAAGTCAAAATTTGACATTGGTAATGTGTATTAATAGGTTATAATAATTACTTATCTTTTAAAATCCAAAATTTGGAGTTAATCAAATGTAGAGTTCCACCAATCAGAATTCACCAAATACGCGCATAACTTTCCGCCAATAATATTGATTATATATGAAGTATTAGCTAAACCTGCACTCTTTACACAGCGCATCATTCAAATATAAACATGAATCTTCTTGTAATTTCTCACAACATTTTTACATGTTCCTTTACAAACAGAACTGAAAAACGTCTTGATAAAAATCGGCAAGGGGTATGATGAAGGGGAGATATTTTTCAATATCTCACACCATTTTCAAGATTTGAGCCTACAGCCTACTTTCGGTTGGAATTTCTAATTCATGTATGATCAGTGTTTTGTTTCTTCTTGTACGCAGTACGTAATAAGCAAATACATTATGCACACAACTAATTATAATATCAGTGTTATATAGTGTTCATTGGGCAAAACACTCCAAACAGTAAAGATTCATCTTAGAATGGATAAATTGTTATCCTTCGTTTATCATTATCATTTGGCCATTTAAACAAACGCCTGGGATATATATATATATATATATATATATATATATATATATATATATATATATATATAGAACCCCGTATACAAATGTGTGATGTTGGAATGTGTAACTCGTAGGATATGATGCTTTTACCTTTTAAAATTTCAATAATTTCAGTACACCCTTAAAAAGTAAAATAAAGAAAGAAATATATGTCATTGCACCCATACAATATTCAAGAGAATAAACGATTGTATTTTATCTATATCATCATGTGTTACAACAAACCCTTATCTTATGGAGATTTAGAACTACAATTACAATAAAACCTTATGAACATTGAGAGAAAATATTAAAAATTCACACCTTCTGCGAATTTCAATTCCACCATAATATTAAGTGTGCCTTACGTGTATTTTTTCTTGTAGATATCTAACAGGGTTGTTTTGTTAAAAAGAAAATGTTTAAGACAAATGATTGAAACTTGTTTTAAACAATTTATTTTGTTTTATGTCATGTTAAACAATTCATGTTGTATGTATAAAACAATATGTTTTATACATTTTGTTTAAATTCCTGTATTTTAAGTCTGGTTTTAATTATACGTTTCTTTTTTATTTTTGAAAAAAAAAATTGCCAGAGAAAGAAATTGTCAAAAGTGTTCCTCAGTCAGGAGACTATTTTGTTCCTATGTGAATGTTTTGATTTCTCGTAGCTACAGCAGGTCAATGTGGGGCTCTACAATTTATTTTTGTCTTTTTTCTCTTGTTTTTAGAGTTTACTGTGTTGTTTGAATGCTTATCTGTTAACTTGCGAGAAAGTGTCGTAGTCGACCGTTGGACTACTTGTACAAATGATATGAAATAATAAATAATAGAATTATCATGAAAACAGGTTTTTGTGTTGTATTCAGAAAACAAAGGGTTCTTCGCAAAATTGCGGTTCTGAAATTAAATATCACAGACATTCATTGATACACTACATATTGGTTATCTGTCTCCATACAACTTGGAATCGTTTAACATGAGTTTTACGCGAAGAAAAAAGTACATTATTTGGAGCAAATTCATTAAAGTGACTTAAAGTCCATCAGATAAGAAAACTACCATACTACCATACAACCAGGTGACGAAGTCAGTAAACATCATGCACAGTTATGTACAATTCCGATAACAATCCAATTATTTGAGCAAAATGCCGCAAAGGATGCCAAGTTTAATCCCATTGTCATTCGAAAGTCATTTTGCAAACCACTGGCATTACACAAATGAAATAATTATGTAAGAAAAAAAGGCGCGTTATGAGTATTAGCTTACAGAAATAGAAAATAAGCATTTTGAATCCGATATGGACACTCAGAATTCATTTCCAAAACCGCTAGTACCACAAAAACGAAATTTGGTACCGGTGTATTAAGGTGCATTATCACTAATAAACTATCAATAATAAACTATTTAATAAATATTAAATCATCCTGAATTCAATATGGCTAACCAAAATTCTTTTTAAAACAACTATGCAGAAGCCAATTTCTAGTCAAACGATTTTACTTTTGTAATGAATGTTGTACTAAACTGCATATACAGGATGAATCTGTAATATCTGTTGCAAGTAAAGTGCAAAACGTCTTAACAAATAAGTTATTACACGATTTTAAAACATATTTTAAAAATCATGTTTTAAACTGTTCAAAATGTTTAAAACATGTTTTTTTCGTTTGTGTTGTAAAACATGTTTAAAACGTTTTGAATATATTTTTCATGTTCTAAACACATGTTTTGTTCTGTTTCAAAAAACTGTTTTTTCTTTCAACACTGGTTTCTACGTATAGAAGGGTTCGATATAAAAAAAAAATCAAATTTACATAGCTATGTATTTATGTCCCAGAAAACGTTTTGACAACAACCAAATTTGAGAGGTAGTCCTTTGAACATATCTCAAAATTTAAAAGGGATGCATCAATATATCCGTGTCTTCTCAAAGTGAATGAACCCATACCCATGTATGATACTAACCCAAATAAACATATAATGCAATTGAAACACTGTCTAGGAGGATAAAATAGGTGAATAACCCCTCAAATTGGAACTGTTGGGATCTCTTATACATGAAATGGAATGCAGTTGACCCAATTTATATAAATATCTGCAATTTTCGTATATTACCATAACGTTTGTCAATTTCGAGAAAATATTAGGAAAACAATCCCAAATATTAAAGAAAATCCTCTCAGACGTACTTTAAAGATGAATTTTAAAAAAGAAGAGGCACGTGTCGTTATTTTCAGTAGGGAGATAACATATTAGCTTCATTTGATTTGAAGCACTTGTGAAGTACTATAATTTGGTATAAATGTTGAACCTTTACCCTCCTTAGAATATGATTTTTAATCTAAATAACAAAAGAAAATCCAACTTTGTGGCAAACACTGATTATGTTCTAAAATTCACTTTAATCCTTTAACTAGTTATGACGTAGTACTACGTTAAGGCATATGCGCAGTGGAAATGGCTACGACGTAGTGCTACGTCTTGACTAAGAAGTCACTAATGTTCAGTTGCAATGACGAAGGTCTATCTTGAAAACTTTTCTTACATTTAAATCGGAAAGAAATTAATGGATGGCTCTGAATTGCCATAACATGGAAACGACATTGGGTGTTGGAATACCAAATGGCACATTATTGCTCGTAAGAAAAATTTTGCTGCTGATGAGATAAGAGAAACAGAAACTGCATTTCAATACAGTAGCAAACGTGTTGGTGAGGCGGGGACGTCTTTGTAGCGTTTTTTTCTTGTTTGTTGTTGTGTGCTATTGTTCTTTGTTGAAATATACATCATTGTTTCATAGTTCTACGGTTCTTGTGGCTAGGACGTAATACTACGTCTGCCACCTGAGAGAACACATGTCCAGAAAACTGTGCCAGTTAAAGGGTTAAACGGTTCAACGGTGCAAATTTGAATAGAGAACAAACAAACATACTTTTAGTTTTATATATGTAGGGTTTTCGAAGTACTGTAACATAGTGATCATCGTAATATTTTTATATAGAAAAAAAATATTACCGTATTTCATTTTAATAATACTTATTCCTAAGATCTTTAGAGATGTAATGCTTTACAAACTATCATAAATTAATGTAACCATAACGAGATAATGTTTATTTTATAGAAATGTTCGAGGGAGCTTGTGTTGGATGTAGCAAAGAAAGCAGTGTATTATCTGGTACCACCTACTGAGATACTTGCATACACTGGTTTTATGAGCGACAATATCATTATAGTGGACAGAGGTTATGTCAAGGTAATCTGGCGGTTCGATAAATCTGGAGTATGTTGAATGTATCAATATAGGTAAATTGATATATTGTAAAAATCTTTGGAACACGAAGTAACTTCAAATCATCACTTGACTGTACTTTTGAATTTATAAATAAAAGTGATACATGTTTTGACATGGAAAGTAATCAATGGTCTTCTAAACGATTACATGTTCAAATTAGAATGACATTGTGTCTTATTATGATAATAAAGAATAGTCTGTGCACATTCAGCGTCTAAAACGAAGTTTATAAGTTAATGTATAAAACTCAATTCCCAGAAAGTATACTTCTGTCATTATAGGTTGAGAGTAAACACACTGGTTAAGTAAAAGGACACCACATTTTAAAAAATGTAGTTGCATGTAAACCTAATACTCTGCATAGAAGAGGGAATTCATAAGAAGCAAATTTCTGCAAGCGACTAAGTTAAACGACAAATATTAAATTAGGAATTGATACGTAAATCTACCTGAGATCTCGGTACACTGTAGTATAATCCATTTGTTTATAGCGTGAGAAACTCACAGTAGGTCAGAATCGGGATACAACAGTAAAAATATTGTAGGAAATTTTAAGAAACGTGAAACGAATTGGAATGTTTTCTACATTAAGAGTGCAGTGTTCGCGAAAAATTAAAATAAAATGAAATAAAAAATAATCTGTATACTAAATTTTTAATGGAATAATGTTTATAGCAGACAATGTGTTTCTGTACCAAAACAACATTAAAGTATATAATATAGATCTGTGATATAATTGCTACTTGTAATTGTCACCTAGCACAAGTTGGTGAATGTTTCTTTACATTACTGATCCTTTTCGCGATCCAGCTGCTCCCTAAGGACGCACTCCTGTCCTGGTCGAAGAGCTTCACAATGCCCTGACGAGAATTAAAGTCCTTGTGTATGGCGGTCATCTACCACAATTTGGATTGAATTTCGAATTTGTAGAAGAATGAGACAATTCGTGAAAGAATTCTTATTTTTCAACACTTTAACATCACCAGTGTTAAGTTATATATTACCATGTTGTCCAGCATAAATGTTTTACACGGCAATAAGGAAATGATTAGTGAAATAGATATAATTTTTCAAAAAATATTTAGAGATGTTCTTAAATTAACTTTGAATGAAATTTAACTTTTTGGAAGTAAATATCGAGAAACCTAGCATGCAAAATTTAATGTACTTGTCTTGCACCACACATCTTATCTGCAGTAAATCAGTTAAAATTAAGCTTCATGCCTCACTCTTTGCTAACTATATTGCACTCTCTAAGTGGCTGATTAGTATTTTTTCCTGTCAGAAATTCCGAATATTAATTTTCGTGGGTTGATTAGTTCATCAAAAGAAACATATAATAATTAAGTAACTATTCAATGTCTGTGACATGCATTTTTTAAAAGTATATTGTAGAACAATGTCCCAGAAGCAATAAAAAATCAACAAATAATAAATTATATTGAGTTATCTCTTGGGTATATGGTTAGCGTACGAATCTATCGAGCAAGAGTTTTAAATTCAATACCCGGTAGAAGCTCACTGCTTTGGATCTCACGTTAAGCTGTAGTTCCACGTTTCATGTAGGTTGTTGCTGGAAGGGACGCGAAATTCTACCCAACCAAACAATCATAAATCGTACTGGTTCATGAAGTAAGTTTTGTTTTCCAAGCAAATTGTAATAAAGAGCTGTTTGCCACTATATATTGCACTGAACATGGTTCTAGGCATTGACAAAATTGACATAAATATGTAGCAATATCTTGATACCAATTACTCATAATGAAAAATTAAAACATATTTTATTTGGCTTTTCAGGTGAAAGCTGGACTGAGCGAAATCGAACATGTTATACATGGAGTTGCTTGTTTCAATATCATTGAATCAATGTTGGAAATTCCTCAAATAAATACTGTTGTTACAGTAACAGATTGCTATATCTACGTTATAAAAGTACAAGATTTAAGAGTCATCTTATCACGATACGAATCAGAGCAAACATGTATTAATGCAGCACTGGCAGAAACCAATGATTATCCGGTAAGCTAATCGTGTCATTATTTTCATATTAGATGGTACCATATGACCTACTACCAAATGACCTAACCTTAAGTGTTATACAATAGAAGCCTTTTGTTATAAGCTTAAGAGTGCGTCACTGTCTACTTATTGAGAATACTTATAAGTAGCTTCATTTTCATCCTGTAAATCTCCAGAAGTAATAAAACTGTAACTCTTAATTATACTTTAAAATAATAATATAAGAACAATTAAGTTCTTATACATAATCTCAGACAATAAAGTTTTGTGAATGAAGTCGCTGTGGTCAACCTGGCAACACTAGCGCAATTAAACACTCCACGCAAGTAGCGACAGGTGCCGCCATTGTGGACCCACCGTTGTTCGGTTGTGAGTCAATTGTTGTCTGTGTGAGACGCGTTATACCAAGTCAGTGTTATTGTGTCCGGTTCCAAACTGGTAACAAAAAAGTGAACGAATAAAGGATCAATTTGAAGTTTTATCTGAAGCTTATCAGACAACTTGTGGCCCAAAAGGGGGTAGTGCAAATTCACCATCCATCATACTCGCCAGATCTGAATCCTCGATTCTTCCTGTTCCCACGCCTCAAACTCTCGTTGAAAGGAGAGAGATTTGACGATATTCCAGGCATCCAACGAAACGTTATGAGACTCTTGAGCACCATCTCGAAAGAAGACTTGTCAAAAAGTTTCCAGGACATGTACAAGCGAGATGAGCGTTGCATACCTGCGAGAGGAGACTGCTTTGAAGGACAGTAAGATATATATATCATATCTTAGTGCTTAAACATGTTTAGCATTTCCCAAAAATTTTCCAATTCTTTGCAGGATGTTAAGAAAAGAACTATTCGCAAGTAAAGGGTTATAGTTTTCTTGTTTTGCAGTTAAAGAAACTATTCTTCACTGGTAACTGACATTTCAAGTCTCCATGCCAACAGGAGACTGGCATAAACAAGGTCAACCAATAAATGGCATGATAAGCTTTCGAGCAACATACTTTCGTTGTCAAAGAATAATGCAAACACATCAATGGACTAATCGTGGTACTGACCGTATACCGTGTTGGTATCTCTTTCAGCTCATACTCTTGCGGAATGCTCAGTGAATTGATTCCAGTTAATTGCATTTGCAGTCACTGTTAAATGATCGAAACCTTTTGCCATCTATAGGTTGACTATGAGAATGTTGAATTATTCCTTTACAATATAAAGCCAATATTCTGACACTTTATAGAGCTGTTCGTGAAGTTTGATGCTTTCGCCAGCAAAGAGAAGGGAAATATATATATTTTTTTTACTTTTAGATTATCCTTTTCTTAAGACATTGTAAGCTGTTTAATTTATTACTGTTTCCTATAGAAAACTCGAAGAAATTGGCAGTATCAATACTATTTCTAAGAATTCATCACATATTAATTAAAGAGCTTATCCGTTTGCAATGTGGACAGACTTTGGGGAGATGGCTGGAATTCAGCTCAAATGTAGGAAAGACTATATAGATTCTATATTCGAGAAGCAAATTGACCTAAAATGGATGGAACATAGTCAAAAAAGCATGAAACATTAACATTAATTTCAACAGAAAATCAATGAAAAACAAATAATTCTTTCACTTATGTCAAAAACCTAAAGAGGGAGATGGCTGAAAATCAGCTTAAGTATAGAGCAGATCATATAGATTCTACATTCAAAAAGTAATTGTCCTAAAATGAATGGAACATAATAAAAAAATACAAAACATGAACATTAAAGTCAATTGAAAATCGATGAAAGAATGAGGTCGTCCATTTTTCTCAAAAACTATAATAAGGCTAATTGAAAGCTTATTGCAAAGACTTAATGAATATCTTAAAAACGATATATAGCAGGTATCGTAAATATGGATAGAACATTGTCAAGAGTAAACTCAATAATAAAGTATTTATATATACATCTTCTTGGAATTACCCAGGCGCCACAAGCGGAGACTACGTGCTTGAAATATCTCACATCTGGACTTGAAATCTCCAGACTCCATTTATGACGTAATCACGTGCCACAGTATAGTCCTTATGGCAAATTGGAAATAAAATGAAATCTTTGAGTTTTACGTCCCACGATGGTTAGGCTAAAGGAGACGGTGATGATGAGTAATGAATGAAATGGTGGAATGGAAAAAGTAGGAGGAAACGGGAGAATCCCGGGAAAACCCACGCACACGATGTTTCTCCACCACAATGTTCACTTAGCGGGGGCTGGGATCGAACCCGGGTGAACGCTCTACCACTGAGCCACTGCGGCCCTCTTATGGCAAATTGGATAGGCCCTTTGTCATATAGGTGATATGAATATCAATATACGTGTAACATACTATTACGTGGTAAAACCTTTTAGTTCTACTAACATCCAATATGATCTGGAGATGAGAATGGAGAATGGTTTCCAAAGAATTATCCATTCTTGATTTACGAGAGGAATAGGTTACATCTATGAGACATTACAAAATAATCGCTTCGCATCTAATTGAACTAAGTAGATTTTAAAAGTTTCTGATAGGAACTTTATCCATACAGCTTCTAATAGCAGGTCCAATCTACTCAGTGCATAGTTATTTTTCTTTGCACTCTTGCTTCTGTCTTCAAATGTCTAGCTGCTATTAAATAATTTCAAAGCTTACTTGTTTAGTTAAACAATTTAATTTTAATTTATTCGAAGAACGTTGTAGGTCTCTGCACATTGAAGTATCTGAAATTGTCTACTGAAGTAAATATGAGACACATTATGCGCAATTTCTTATTACACTATTTATATGTGAAGTAAAGACACGTTAACATTCTGAGTTCAACGATAGTAATGTTACTTTGGCTGTATGTTAGAAGTATTACAATGACTATTTCGAAGAACTCTCGCAAAATGTAAGTTAACGTTTTACGACTCCCAAGGAGTTTGCTTTTGAATTGATAGTCATCAATTACCACTTCCGGTTTTAATGTTAATCCCATATAACGAAAACAGTAACAGGTTGCAAGTAAGGACATTTTCATCTGGATTCAGCGTGTGAGGAATAAAATCTATCTTCGATGTTATCCTCTATTACACGAAAAAGTTATACATGTACACTCGTGTACTGCTTCTAGTTTGAGCATTTCGTTCACACATGAAGCACAACTCGCTTGTATTTGTCATGTATGATGTTGATTCTTCTCCCTTGTAATATTGTAGGCTATATTTTGTATCTCCTGATATCACATAAAGTGCTGTACGTATTTTTGCTCAAATATGTTCTCAAAATAAGGAACAGATTTAAAAATCAAATCTGTAAAATAAGTTTTTAAGTTCGAGTTCATTTCTAAGTACATAATAAAATAACTCCTCATATACAAAGTGGCTCAAAAGTAGGTATACATCCCTGCATTGATTAAGTATAAAATTCAAGTTCATGCGTTTATTAGCTTCGGCTCTTCCAAGCTTAAGATATACAAAAGAAACTAAGTCTACCTATGAATAACAATAAGAAATTATATAAAGTGCAATGAGCTGATCAGTACTGTACTGTACTGTATACCTACTTTTGGGCCTCCGTATAGATCAATAGTCTTAAGAAAATTACAATAGTGTTGATACTGTTAACAACAAATGTGTTATTGCAAGTTTGTATTTATTGAAATATTTATTTATATTAAAACACGTTTATTTATTATAATGTTTTAAACACTCTTATTTAGGATACAGGAACACTAAGAGATCAATGGTATGTGGAAGACATTTACATTCCAAAATTTTCAGAATCCTTCATAAATGTGGGTTATAGGCTGAGAAAGTACTCGAAGGCGTGGTATACGTACAGAGAACCTTTCAAACAATGGAAAAAATTGCGTCTTTTAAGGTAGGTCAATAAAATATAGAATTTGCGATTAGTGTTGGCCACGAGAGGAGAATGCTTTTAGGCTCGTCTCGGAAACGTTATAAGTACTTCGAGACAAGAAATTTGTCGAGTCTCGTAGGCTACATTATTTCATTCAACTTTCAGATTTCAAATACTGTTGTAATGCTACACGATTTAAATGGAACAATATATACTAATAAAGTTATTACAAGAACACAATGTAGAACGTTTATCAACATGTAAACATACACATGATGTTACATCACAGCCTTCGTTGTTTTCTCGTGAAGAAGAACAATTCCGATGCAAGATGTAAAGATGTAAAAGGATTACTTTTTTTCATTTCAAAATAAGCAGGCTTTTAAAAACCTGAAAGTTTCACTTTTTTATTTTCTTATTCGAAAGGCAATTTGGATTTCCTATAGTGGGTTCTACAACTTAAAAATACTGTTTTGACAGTATTTAGAACTTTTAAGCTCTATGTTTCGTCCAGAGCTGTCTATTTTGATTGGTTTGCAAACTAGCACTGCATTAGTTGCCAGTAAATATAAGTTGTGCAGCTCAGTATATCAGAAATGCCGTTTTAGTTGTTGCCTAATCACCGTGCCAAATAATACATGAAAGTCATACATATTGTTTATTTGCAGGTTGTATAAGTTGAAGCTAGAAGGCAAGATCAATATACCATAAACGTAGAAACAGATTCAAAAACATGTTTCCTTTGGTATTAAATTAAATTATATCTCATTCTTCATTCCGGAAACATTTTATTGTAAGCTTCTAATACTGTATTACAATATTGTAAAACTTCTTTTGTAGGTACAGCTAGGTTAATAAAAATCAGAGTCCGGAATCGACTCTCACTTCAGGTTTTTCTTTTGCATTTTACCTTACATTGATATATCACAAACCCCGCTTCTTATTTCAATACCTTACGCTATATCCAAGATCGCGGCTTTCAAGATAGCCACCAAGTCAGTGTTATAGCATATCAAATATCTTGATATCCTGGTGCTGCCCATCCTTTCCGTTTCCAACATAAAAGGATATATTGCGACGTTTACTTTATATCATATTGTCGCGTGGTGCGTTATGTTGCGGAGCACATCTCCTGTGTGTTTCTGGATGGGGGCAGCTCCAATTTGGTATTTTTCTTCTTTTCTATTTGGTCTAGGAATTAATTCGTGCGGTTGGTACGCACACATTGAAGCTGTAGTACAAACACAAAATACATAAATACCTTAAGAAAAATATTGTCCATCGCTAGCCACCACTTTCGCCCATCTGTCAGGCAATGTACGGATTCCGTGGCGAAAGAAGTCCTCATCCTTGGAAGCGATCCAGTCAGAGACCCATGTTTCGATATCTTCTGAAGAAGTAAACCGCTGTCCAATCAAATCGTTGTTCATGCAATCGAACAAGTAGTAGTCCGAAGGAGCAACGTCTGGTGAATACGGCGGGTGGGGTAAAACTTCCCATCCGACATTTTCTAAATAGGTTTTGACCGGTTTTGCGACATGTGGGCGAGCGTTATCATGTTGAACAATAAGTTTATCATGTCTGTTCTCCCATTCTGGTCGTGTTCTGGCCAGAGCTTGCTTCAAACGCATTAATTGTCGTCGATAACGTTCTCCATTCATAGTTTCACCCGGTTGCAGCAGCTCATATTACACCACACCTTTCATATCCCACCATATGCACAGCATAACCTTTGCACAGTGAATATCTCGTTTTAGTTGTGATGGACCTGGTTCACCTGGTTTCACCCAGGCCTTTTTTCGTTTAGGGTTCTCGTAATGGATCCACTTCTCATCACCCGTAATAATTCGATGCAGAAACCCCTTTCTGCTCTGTCGTTGAAGCAGCAATTCGCAAATGGTTTTTCGTCTTTCAACGTCTCTGTCTTTCAATTCATGTGGAATCCAATGTGACATCTTTTGAATCATTCCCATGGCTTTCAAGCGTTTGGAGACTGTTGTTTGATCAACGCCTAATGCTACTGCAAGTTGTTCCTGCGTTTGACACGAATCCTGCTCGAGCAATGCTGTCAATTCTTCGTCTTGAAATTTTTTTGGCTGTCCAGCTCGCTCTTGGTCTGCCAAGCCGAAATCACCACTTCTAAACCGTGCAAACCACTTCTGACACGTTCGCTCAGCTAGAGCATGGTCACCATACACTTCCACCAAAATACGATGACTTTCAGTCGCACTTTTCTGCATGTTAAAGTAATGCAGCAGGACACCCCGCAAAAACACTTTATCAGGCACAAATTGCGCCATGTTCACTTAACTACAAACTGGTGTTGTTGACGCTTTAATCCACTGCTCTATACTACGAACGATACGCGATGACAGGGGTTTGCAACACATGTGTGGATACACGGAACTGTGGGACGCTCCGTTCGTTGCGCCATCTCTTGTCCACCCGCACGAATTAATTCCTAGACCAAATATTATGTGTTCCCTGGGCGAAGTTTGAGTCGGATCTGATCGTGCCTTGTTCTGTACGGTGCTTGTAAGTAAAAATTTAACAAGTGCGTTTATGCTATATCATTGATATCATTCAGCTCCTAAAAGTGTAACGTCTATTATATTGAATCAGTTTACTTGTGCTCTGGAACTATTACTACTAATGTTGTTAAACGATACTTATATATAGAGGTAGAGGGGAAGTCAAATGAAAACCATAATTATTTTTTTTAAATATTATTTATTGCTCACACAGGGTACAGAAGTAAATCACTTTTCAAATCATCGTAGTCCCCTCCTCGTTCAATGCAAGTCCGCCAGCGCTTCGGAAGAGCCTGAATACCTGCAGAAAAAGTCTTTTGGGTGACGGCGCAACCACTCGTGCACCGCGTTGCGTACCTTTTCATCGGAGTGGAACTTCCTGCCGTCACTCCTTGCTCGCTCGCTTTGTTTCAGGCTGATGGTAATGCACCCATGTTTCGTCACCAGTGACGATTCGTGACAGGAAGGCATTACCGTCACGTTCAGCACGCCACAAAAGGTCTTCGCACGCATCAACACGTCGCTGTTTCAGTTCAGGCGTCAGTTGTCGGGGCACCCATCTTGCAGACACCTTATGAAACTGGAGAACATCAATCACAATATGATGTGCCGATCCATGACTAAAAATGTAAATCGGTTTCCCACCTTCACTTCGCAAAAACCGAATCACAGAACGCTGCTCCTCGCTGGTGCATGTGACTAGTGGGGCTGCCATTTTGGAACTGTTGTTGCGCCGGTGTTTGTGCATCTGCCGGCTGCTGCCACCTAGGAGACATCCGGCATACTATCGTAAACAGGCATGCCAACTTACAGCTCACTGGCGCCATATGCGGATTTTTTATTTCTACTTTTATGGTTTTCAGTTGACTTACCCTCGTATATATATATATATATATATATATATATATATATATATATATATATATATATATATATATATATATATATAGGGTGTTTCAAAACAACACCGACAACGTTTGGGAGGTAATTCCTGAAACCAAAATAAGACGAAAAGTATAGACCAACCTGGGTGCCCAAATACTTCCTTTCGGTGTTATAGGCTGCCGAAAACGTGAAAAAATGAACTTTAAAAATCCATACCTCTAAAACAATGGGACCTACCGTAGTCGGATCAAAGCTTTACTCAGGAACTAATATGTGTTCTATCCAAAAATACATGCTTCACCAATCCTGCAGTACTTCCGCAACAATTTTATAGAGGTAGTTAGTGAGTACTTCAGATTATATCCCCGTAACCAAATTCACTGTACAAAAATTTTTGCGTGAGTACCCTAGGATCATGAAACATGTATTTTTAGATAGAGCACATATTAGATCCTAAGTAAAGTCTTTACCCGACTACGGTAGGTCCTATACTTTTGGAGCTAAACGAACACTTCTATGAGATTTTACCTTCGCCCCTTCAATTCTACATTCTACTTCAGCACAAGCTGGCAACGTGGTTGCTCACCGTGAAACAGACAAACGCAAGAAGTACAGCAATTTACTTCACAAATAACATTTTGCCACTATAGCTACCGAATCAGGTGGTTCCTGGGGTCCCGAAGGTCTTAACTTTATAAAAGAAGTCGGACACTGCATTTGTTTATTGTCAGGAGACGCTAAAGCTACCTCTTTTCTACTGCAACGCATCATAATGGCAGTCCAAAGAGGGAACTTGGCATCAGTTTTGGGAACGTTACTCTCTGGTAAGGAACTGAGATCTTTTTTCTGTAATCATCTCGGCGAAAGTTTGAAAGTGCTGTTGCAAAGCTTATCACAATAATGTATATTATTTGATAATTTTCTTGTAATGTAATTATGTTGTAAAAAATTAATTTTCATTATTAATATGTTATATATGTTATAGATGTGTTTAGTAGTGTATAAAGAAATTATGCTTATTGTTTTCGAAAGCTGGGACTGGGAATTGAATTTACATTGACCAGAAAAATTAGGCAGAACTGGAATAACGGTATATTAAGCGGTTTAGGATTCATTCGGTAAAACTCTTTGTAGTATTTCCAGAACTACTTTTGATTTCACCCTGCTCAATTCCATTCAAAAGTCATTCCACTTTATTCAAATTTAATTTTGTTTTATTTTCCTAATTTCTTCTTGAAATATCAAAGTCTTTCAAGACAATCCTCGTCATTTTTGCTTTTGTTCTTTAGAAGATTGAGATTTCTTCATGAAAAGTCCTTGAGTACGCGCCATACAGTCCTGGTCTAATGTCTTCAGTCTGAAATCGTCTTGACCCAAAGAAAAAAATTTTGTGTTGGCTAATGTTCCAATTTTTGATAAGGAGGTTGTTTGTAGATATCTTTACTTCGAAACGACTGAATCTTTTTGAAACGTGAGAGTTATAATTATAGAAATGTGTTGAGAGGCACAGTAGCAACGTATGAAATTTACTTTAACCCCAGGAACACCAAAGGTATTTTTAGGTCACATAAAACACTAAGGGGGGCTCTAAAGAACACAACTTAAAGCTCATTATATCTCACGGAAAATAATTTATCTTCTCTGATATGAACTTGGAATGCCTAAGACAACAGATATATTTTTATTCTATGTTATTACTAGGTTTCTGAGTACAGTGTTGCCAACTATTGTGTGTAATTGTTTAAATTACCATTTTTATTTATGTCACTAACTATAACCATTTATTTTAATTGTTTGTATAGAAAACCTATCATACAGATCAACAGCAACTTAGGACAGTGTAGTATATGTGCCAAGGCGGGTTCTAATCGCATTTCGGTGGTGGTACGATAGAGTGGGGTGGAATAGGGAAGAGTGGGGTATATTTTAGTATTCGTATGAATTCAGGGTTAATCTTCTATATTTTCCATCCCGGTTTTCCTCGGAATAGCAAAATTCTTTCAAGTTTGATTCCGCGAAAAGGTAGACAGTGTGAGGGACCTACCTTGGGCACTATAGGGGATGTCACCAGAAAAGGAGTGTTTCCAACTGTAACGTGATTTCCACCCATTATCCCCTTAGGTGCCTGAATGGAGCCGTCATTATGTAGGACAAATGTACCCTTCGGGCACATCCACACATCATAACGTATAGCAGGTTTCGAAATTAATATTAGAAGCACGTACAAAGTTAAATAAATATATAGCAATCCTGGGATCTAAAGAACGATCAGCAAGATACTTAGAACGAACGCAGTAACTACGCATTAATATACCTAAAAGTATGAATTTTCGGGAAAATAATAATTCAAGTTCTAATCATTAAGTTTATAACAAAAGCAGTAAATAAATATATATAATGACTAACAATAAAGAATTTCTTCCAAAAGAGACTACTTCAATTAATATATTTTTTCAGTAAGTTGTCTCGTGACATAAGCCTACTAGAAAATTACCAACTTGAAGAGTTTTAGGCCTGCACAATTCTTACTTACTAATGTCAACCTTATTTTGGTAATTATTTAAGACAGTTATTAACTCACCAATTTTAATAATATAATATCTCTCCTTGCTATTTATATTCTTTGGTCATGAAAACTTCACACAAAACAAGTATTAACACGATCAAATGGGAACACAGGCTTTCTGACTATAATCGTTGCACAAAATAACTGTAACTTCTTACGTTCCTATATCGAACATTCAATCGTATTACTAGAATATAATAAATTCCAAGTATTCTAACTTCAATTACTAGAACTTTTCCTTTAAGATATAACATAAAGACTCAATGATCACTAATAGAATTTGCTCATTTCGAACTATATTCAAACACAGGAACTCCTCTTACTTCTACTTTTGGATTCAACAGCTAAGTGCTGTTGTTTTCAGACAGAAATTAAAACGAAGGAAACTAGTTCACTCAATTTCCACTTTTGGCGCTGTTAAGAGGTGAAGCTTTAGTAAGATTTTTTTTTCTACTTTAAACAAACACATCGTTACATAACCCAATATAAAGTTACATTTTTCATTTTTCTATTGAAACTTCATTTTTTCTTTATATATATACTTATCGATTTAATGTAAACACCTGAAGTTGGAAATACGACAGATATTTGTCTATATATATATATATATATATATATATATATATACGAGGGTCATTTAACTCGAAGTGGCAACATAGTTGTGAAATGGAATGTAGTGAATCACTCGCTTACAGTCCTTCAACGTAGCCTCCACCAGCCTGTTGAACCCTTCGCCAGATGTCTGATAACTGTTGAATACCTTTCAAAGCCCTACGCTGTGAGAGGGTGTTAACAGTGTGCCCTAAGGGAGAATAATGCTGGGAATGTCTCTGAAACGTTTGCCCCTGAGAGGGTCTTTCATTTTTGAGAAAAAGATCAAAATCGCAGGGGCTCTTATCCGAGGAGTATGACTGGTGCTCCCGTACCTCCCAACCCAATCGTCGTAACAGAGTCTGTACTGGACGGGCTGTATGGCATCTGGCATTGTCGTGTAGGAGAATTGGTCCAGATTCCAGGAAGTGTGAACGTTTGCTGGTCGCCGCAATGCTGGTCGCAAATGGTCTTTGAGATATGGAGCATAGTTGCAGCATCAACGATAACGCCGGATGGAACTTGACATGACAGCATAATGCCTTCGTGGTAATATGACATTAGCATCATCACCTTCACGTTTGCTGGCTCTTGCTTAAGATTTTTTGGTAGATTCTGGGTGGCGCCATTAACTCGACTGACGTTTCAATTCAGGCTCGTAGGATCTTCCCCACGTTTCGTCACTTGCAATAATGCAGTACAAGAAATCATCACCTTCCTAATTGTAACGTTAAAGGTATAGACGCGCACATTCCCATCTATGTCACCTTTGAACCTCGTTCAGAGCATGGGGTACCCATCAGGCTGCAATTTCCGCATGCCAAGATCTTGTGTTAGGATGGGGAACACTGATATGAAAGAAATGTTCAGCTCCTGCGAAAATTCACTGCAAGTTCAGCTCCGATCTCCGTCAAGCATTGTGCGTAGTCTTGCAAGATGAATTTCATCTCTAACCGTTCGTATATTCCCTCCACCATGCATTTTGTCTGTTGACTGTCGTCCCGCCTGCAATGCTGCAACCCATCTTGCCACTGTCCAATACGGTAGAGCAGCTTCACCACAGGCCTCTACTAATCATCTGTGAATCGTCTTAGCATTTCGCCCTCGTGTCACCTGGAATTTGATAAACACACGTTGTTCTGCACGCTTGAACATTGCGTTAGGGCGGTATTTCACAGAACAATCGCTTTAACAATGTCTACTCGCCACTCACACCGTAATATGGGAACGCAGCAACGTTAAACTAACTCGTACACATCCACGGAACACACTACGTTTGTCATTTGTCTCCTGCCCACACGACACTCCAGTGGTAGCGGTGTTGTCAGTTAAATTACCCTCGTGTATATATATATATATATATATATATATATATATATATATATATATATATATATATATATATAGTTCGCGCGGTAAGTATTGACGCCTAAAGCTTAGCGTCAATAGTTTTCGCGCTTTTACACATCAACTTTGTATTTCCTTAATGACGCCGCGTAAACTGTTGTCACTCGCTGGCAAGAAACACTCACTTGTTGTGTTCCTTACTGTGGAGTAACAAGTTTGAACTTGCTTTGGTTGGTCGACAGGATTATACTTGGCGTGTGCACGTACTCTTTGTATTTCGTGTAATTTTGTTGCTAATCTGTGTTCTTTGTCATCTAATTTCTTTAGTAAGACTATTCATGGCTTTGGATTAATTGTTATAACAAAAGAGACACTGACCAAAGCTTAAAACTTTATTTTAAATTATAATTTGTAACTGTTTCGGATATCTAGCATATCCTTCTTCAGACACTATCGAAATTAATGAAAATACAGACATATATATAAACGTTGTTATAACAAAGTTTAAATTCTTTAACCGTCATATATATAGTCATTGTTATAAAACAGTTACAAATTATAGTTTAAAATAAAGTAAAGTTTTAAGCTTTGGTCAGTGTATCTTTTGTTAAAACTAATTTCTTTGTGACAAAATTCCTTACTACGTGTTAAAGCCTGGTGAAACTGAGGCGGTGATTACCCTATTTAAAGCTGGTAAAAAAATCCAAAGATATCTCTAAGCAAACGGGTCTGAAGCTGAGAACAGTACAACGTTTGGTGAAACGCTTTAAGGAGTCTGGTAGGCCTAGGAAAGTGTCTCAAAGGACGCTAAAGATCATGAAAAGGCAGCTCCAGAACCAATCTTCTTTATCAGCTAGGGAATTAAAAGAAAACAATCCTGCATTGCTTGGTAATGTGTCCCTTCGGACGGAGCAGGAGAAAATACATGACGACTTAGGGCTACGAAATTACAGAGCTCGCCGAAAATCCCTTCTTACAGAGAATCATTGAAAAAAAGACGCGTTTTGTAAAAAAAAATGGTACCTGGACTGTCAATGACTGGAAAAAAGTGTTGTGGATTGATGAAGCCACCTTCTCTGTCAGTGGGAATGCTTGCCGGCGTATGTACCGTAGCCCTGGTGCTGATCTCACCCTTCCTCAGTACACCTGTAAATCTGTAAAACACCCTGCCAGCATCATGGTCTGGGGTTCCTTTAGTTAAGGTGGTGTAGGGGAGTTACTTATTCTCCCTAGAAACCAGACCATGAATTAATTTGTCTATTTCGAGCTATTAAACGATGTATTGGAATCGTCATTTACAAAAAGTGGAGCGTCGTTTTTTTATGCAAGATGGAGCTCGTCGTTATATAGCCAAAAGTGTGGTATTAGCTTAAGGATGCTTCTGTCCCATTTTTCGAAGATTGGCCATGGCAAAGTCCATACTTAAACTCTATAGAAAACCTATGGTCTATCATGAAGAGACGTTTACAGGGTAGGTACATCTCTACATTGCCTCCGTTGAAAGCTGTCATCAGGCAGGTTTGGGACAATTTGCCACTCGTTACCCTCCAAAATCTCGCCTGGAGTGTTCCACAACGACTAAAAGTATGCAAGAAGAGGAAAGGATGTTCAACAAAATACTGACTATTCGGTAAATATTCTAACTTTTATTTTGTAGTGTGTTCGCTGTCTTTTTATTTGTGGTTGTAGCTTTCACTTGTGTCGCGTCAATACTTTCCGCGCGAACTGTATGTATCTGTTCGTGTATGTGTGATTATAATATAAAATGACATATTTAGGTGTTAACAAGTTTGAAGGAATAAACTAATAGAAAATAAAATACCCACGTGCCAAGGAAATAATCAGAAATATATATATAACCAAATATTTGTAATATGTAGTTGGCAACACTGCATCAGAATAATAGTCCAGAGTGTCCCTCCATGTTGTAATACCAAAATTGTTTCAAATAAAATAAAATAAACAACCAAAACACTGGAATGTAACAGTTAGTGTATACGGTGAATAGCCTCTTAGTACTATTAGGGGGGGGGGGGCTGAGGCCCACAACCATTTATCTATAAATAGAGAAAAACAAAACATTGAAAATAAGCAATTACGTTTTATGATGAATTTGGTCAAGCCTGACAATATTATTTTTTAAATCCAATTAGAAATCCAAATTGTAACTATAATAATTCGTGGGCCTCCCAGGCTCCCTCCTTAGTGTTCCCTGGGTTAATATGAATCTTGACTAGAATTTATTCTGGCTTTTTGAGATATTAGACTGTCATGTTATTAAATGTTGTTCTTCAATTCTCGATCCGCCCTGATTTCCAACTACTCTCTCTCTTTTTTTTTTTTTTTTTTTTTTTTTTACATCAAACAAAGAAATATTTGTTGACATATAATCTCCAGTAATTGGTGTTCCTAAATATATCTCAGTGTGGAGGAAATATGAACATAAAAGCAAATCAGAAATTGGAATGAAATCAATGTATTTTAGTGTGGGGTCAAACTTAAAACTAGCTTTGAGTAGGTCATAAAGATCTCCATCGAATGGCATGAAAAACTTTTAGTTTTATCATTCTAAGCCTTCCTACTCTTCTTGGTTAGTTGTGTTAAATTTACAGTACACATTTAAACTATAGTCCAACTCTTACAAATCTCATTGTTTAGTTGCAGAGTTAATGTTACCGGAAAAGAAGGTGGCCGTATATATTTTAATTCTATACGCCCACACATTCGTGTAATATAAACTAAATTTATAGTTAACATGATTTGTACAAAATATTTCACCATTGTTCATAATACGCTTAATTGTAATTTCAGCTTCTTTCTTCTGCCCATTGCAATCAGCCCAAATGGAAAGTTTTTATTTGTATGGGAAATGACACGTGCTGTTTCTGCAGTACTCTGTGGCATATTCATTAGCTCTATCTACACTTGTGAGGCACGAAAACCTAAAATCACAAAAGTCGGGATTATCTTTGATGTATTGGCTTATGCTGATATGTAAGTAAAATACCTATTTCTAAAACAAGTAATGTTGCAGGCTTGTGTTAATGTCCAGTATTAAGTTCCGGTTTACCATGATCACAAAATATGAGTAGCTTGTAAACTTGCATTTCATTTAATGTAGTACAAACATTTAGATATCTCTCTTAAGGTCCTCGGGTTCATTTTGACCTATTTTCGTTTACAACGTTTCATAATTCCTAAAGTGTATCATCTAATCTAATCAATTTTACTATGTTTGCATATATAATTAATACAGGGGTTCGACAAAAAAAATCTAAAACGTTTGCAAAAGTGTGAAAATATGGTATGGGCTAACAAACAGCTTGGATTCGACGTCGAATGGACATATACAGCTCTTGAATCGTGGTGTGTGGAATTTTGTACCATTGTTCCTCCGAAACATGCTCCAGTTTCTTAAGGGATGCTGCTGTAGGGTAATGAGACCGAACACGCCTTTCTAACTCAGACCATAACTGCACAATGATGTTCAGATCTGGTGATTGTGGGACCCAGGGGAGATGTGATAGCTCCTGGTCATGCTCCTCAAACCATGATAACACTGTTTTTGCACCGTGACAGGGTGCCAAATAATCTTGGTAGATGTCATCACCATCAGGGAACAATATTTGGGCCCAACACATGTTGTACAGTGGAGGGCCAAACTTACGTGTCCTGTATGAAGTGTTTTTAGACTTTTTGTCCCCCCCTGTATATTCACTGTAGGTGTTTAAATTAAAGAGCTATAAAATTTTTATACATGAGTCCCTCTGAGCCCATTTGGACCTGTACGATTTACTATCTAGATTTTGTGCTGTGTTCGGGCCAATGCTCACTAGGATGCACCTGTTTATGATTACGTGTTGCTTTGGTAAACTCTTCTATCATTTTTGGACGTTAACGGGAAATTTTTCGCGAAACGGGAAGTTCATAGAGGCGGCAGAAATGAAGGGAATTTCTTTCAAATATAGTGAGAAATCGGAAAATTATTGCCCTCTTCGCTCATTTGTACGCTAGTTTTGATCAGTGAAATTCGCATTTACTCTGGCACTCTTGGTTTCACTTTCTCCTTGTATCCAGTGGCGCAAACACTAATTTTTGTTTGGAGGGACTTGTATCAGTGTCATTGTTGGATATTGTAGAATTCTGCTTGTGCAGTAGTAGGTAGAAATTACAGTCGGGAATCGTGTTTTCCACTACCTGTTTTTGATTATAAATTTCTCTATAACAGTATTTTACAGAAATATTACAATAACGTAAATTGTCTAATATTAGTAAGAGTAGGTGTCCCTTCGACCTGACAGTCTTGGGAAGTATTCCTCAGTAGCGAACTATGTGAGAGGGTGTAGGACAGTCACTGCTTCACTGCAAACAGAGATTGTCTAGAAAACCTGCCAAGCTCCACTGCAAGCTAGGTCGCGTTGTGATTAGAAATATCTCACTGCTCCACTGCAAGCAAAAAGAGAGGTAAAATTTCCCACAAGGCTCTACTGCAAGCCAGGAGAGAAAAGAACCCTAAGCTCCAGTGCAAGCTAAGGCTTTTTAGTTTGGATGAGATACTTCCTAGGCTCCACTGCAAGCCAAGAAAGGGAATTTGCCCAGTTGAAACCGTTGGCTGTCCATGGAATTCTCTCGCTCCATGCGCCCCAGATGAAGCGGTGGCGCTGCTATTCCCTCGTCTTCATGTGACCAGTGGTGTTGCTGTCATGTCAGTGGTGGGCCAGCTGTAGTACGCCTAAGTAAGATGCACGTGGTTTTTGTTTATAAATAGGAGCACGTGTTGGCTGTTTGTAAACATAACCACGTGAGACATTACACTATCTATAAATTGCATTATATATTGCATGGATATAATATTGCTGTCTGACCATTCCCCTGTCCCCTGTGGTTGTACTACTACTGCCTGTATCTCTCCGTATTTTCGCAGATATTTTTGATATTCTTCTAGTCACATTATAAATCATATTTCAACTGACAATGGACATACACTTTCAGATTTATTGTATTTTTGTGTGGGTGAGAATTTGTGCTCAGAGGGAAATGTTGAATTAGTATTTTGTATAACATGTTTTATTTTACCGTAATCAAAATATTTTCAACAAGTAATTATGTAAAGTACTATGTTAGAATATTGAAAAAGGACTACGTACGAAATATAAACAAAAGATTACTATACCAATCAACGACCAGTGCATGAGTATATATATAAAGCTACTGACAATTTATACAAGGATGTAGGTGTGATTTATACATTTGACTCCTACAACCTTGTACAATGTGCAAGATTTTAGTACACAAGTCAAGATATTTTAATGATAAAACGTAAACAAATAAAATTGGTTATTACTCCAACATTTAAGCAAATAAATAAAAAAAATTATATTATAAAAAATTATAAAAAAAAGGCGAGGGCCTTAAGTATGAACTCCAAATGAGGACCTTAAGAAGGATATAGTTGTAATTAGAATAATAAGCAGAATCAGTAATGCTAACGTAACCGAGAATGTTCCGGATTCAACTGCGGTAATCTAAATAAACATATTTTGCTATGTAATAAGATATCTACATTATATTTCAAGATATTGGTTTTGTTCACTAAACCAAAATGCATTTAGGCATGTCTCTTCCGGGCATGAAACAGAAAATGAAAGGCACATTGATTAATGTTTCCAAACGGTATCATTCTCACTGTTTGCAAACACTGTTAACTCAAGATCGCTGCAAGCTCCGAACAAAGTTAAGAAATTGTGAAACGGTAACTCGAGGCAACCAAGTAGTAGAAGAACCTAGTTATCTATATTCTGTAATTTTGCTTCCATTTTAATATCGGTCTGTTTAAGAGACTAATAAGAGTTTTCGTTTTTAAAAAATCGATTTCGGTTTCGGAACCAGAAAAAGTTCTAGAAAATCGATTTCAGCTTAGAGATAGGAATGTATTTTCTCGAAAATTTGGTTTTACTACCGGATAACTTCTTTAAAAAAAAATCAGAAACTCTGTTTCTGTGGAATCAAAAAAGTTCGATATCGATTCAGGAAACGAAGCTCAATAGAACTCATTTACAGATATCGATTTTGTTACTATTTGTGTTCGTAATAAGAAGTCAATTGAATGTTGATGAATGACGAACGATAGTGGATAGTGCTATATTGAAGTGATGGTAAATTTAAGTGAAAACTATGGCACCAGAGAACCGATTTAATAAGTAAAGCAAGACCTGAAAATCTTTATAGATGTTTCTTTACTACCATCTTGTAGAAGGGTACAAGGCAATAAGCGAAATATTTACAGTTCAATAGAGTTTTCAAAGTTACCAAATGCTTTTGTACAAGTATCAAAACACTATCCGATGTTATAAAGATTTAATACTACTAAACATCAAAGACAAAACTAATTGTAAAATTGGATACCACACGCAGTGAGAAGATATGATGAAATCGTTGGCAAGCAGTAAAATAATTAAGACATATCTTGGTGTATCATTGAGCGAATCACAAACTATTCTTTTTCATACAATTCTTCATAGTTTTACCAAAAGAGAAAGAAGATCGTATTCAAGATATACTATTGTTTAGTTTGAGTTCTACTGAAATGACAGAGAAGGTTACTTACCTTGCAATTTGACTTGCACTTAAAGGCAATTAGAACTATGAACATGAATAATTTCAGAACAATAATCACCTCTAGGCCTAGGTTTTTCATCAAATAGTAATAGCAACGCCCCACAAGGGGATAAAAAAGGTTATTCCGTTTTCCCAACTCCATCATAGAGGTCTACACAGGCCGGAAATTTTAGCCCGGGCCCGGCCCGGCCCGTGCACTTGAGGTCCAACCCGAGTCCGAAATATCTTTTAGCATTTAGGCCCGAGCCCGGCCCGAGCTCGTGTAATAATCAAATGTCCGAAGTAAGCCCGAATTACAAAAACTTAATAATTAACGTAAAGTTATATTTTTTATTTACAACGATTAGAGGTTTAATTTTTCAGTTGTGCTTTGAAAGTTCTCCAGAAAGAAAGGTACAATATATATATATCGTTGTACAGTATATTTACAAAGTTAGGCCCGAAAAAGTCCGAGAAATATGGTTGTATGTTTAAAAATTTAAAGGCCAAGCACGGCCCGGGCCCCAAGTGATATATTCTTTGTAGGCCTGTGTTTAGTCCTAACCTGTTTATTTAAATTGTTTAGTTTTGTTTAAAGATGTGTTTGTTCAATGTAACTTGTTTTAGCTATAGAAGAAGAAGAAGCAAGGTGTAGATGCTTATTGAAACTGTGTATAGCAGCAGTGTGTGAGTGAGCGCGTAGCCTAGAGCTGCATCATCGTAGTGTTCAATGTGCATTTTATTTAACTAGGGAATTGTAAGAAATATTAAAGAACGAACCAGCGTTTGTGTGATACAGTCCATCATAAATATTTGGTCCTCCTATCCAGATGTTAATACGTGTTTATGTGTTTTATGTGACCTACGTGCTAAGACTTGTGTGTTAACAAGAAAGAAAAAACTGTGTGGGCAACAATGGAAGCTTACAATTCCCGAAAGCATGTTTTAAAAGGAAAGGTCACTCGTGCTGAAAACTGCATAAACAATATCACAGAACAGGAAGATATTAGTGTAGTTCAAGTCTACAAAAACAAAGTGAGTGAACTGTCACGTGAAACAAATGAGCTTTTGTTGCTAGCCAGTAACTTGTGTGCCGAAGAAGAAATTTATTTGGTGCAAGAAGAAGAGCTTGCTGCTATTGATGATAGACTTACAAAGCTTAACGTGAAATTAGTGGAAGTGCAGGGTAAAATATCTCACGCTTCTTCTAGTGATGTGAATAATCAAAAAAAAAAAAAAAAAAAAAAAAAAACACAACAGAAATTCGACTTCCAAAATTGCAGTTGCCATGCTTTAGCGGGAACTTAAATGATTGGCTTTCGTTTCGTGATTTGTTTATCGCAGCAGTGCATAATAATGAAAAATTGACGGGTGCACAAAAACTTCAGTACTTAAAAGCTAGTCTGCAAGGTGAAGCAGCAACACTTGTTCAATCTATATAAATAACTGACGATAACTATAAAGAAGCTTGGGACATGTTAAATTTAAGGTATCAAAATAAACGAGAATTAGTCACGTCTATCTTGCGGCGGTTTGTAAGTCAAGGTCAAGTGCAGCAAGAATCAGCTGGCACGTTACGTCGGTTGTTGGATACAAGTGTTGAGTGTGTGCGATCGTTATCAGTGTTGGACATAAAAGTAAACGAATGGGATCCTTTGCTTATATTTCATATAACAGAGAAGCTAGACAGTGAAACAAAAAGACAGTGGGAACTTTCATTGTCAGACAGTGAACTACCAACATTCGACCAATTGGTGAAATTCATAGATCATAGGTGTCGCGCATTAGCAAGTAGTACTTCAAATGCGAAATCAACCCCACCCAGTGAGCCAAACAAGAGTAATAAAAAATCAGCAATAGCGCATCATGCTTCAGCTCAATTTTCGTATTGCCAGTGCAAAGCAAAAATCATCCTTTGTATAAATGTGATGACTTTCTTTCGCTGTCAGTTGACGAACGTCATTCTTTAGTGAAAAACAAAGCATTGTGCTTTAATTGCTTACAATCTAATGATAAACTGTCCAGTTGCAAATCAGCATCGTGTCGTGAGTGTGGCAAACGTCATCATACTTTACTTCATTTTCCAAATAAACAGAACTCATGTGTTTCAGTGGGGACTCATTTTTCAAGTGAAACTAATGTGCAACATGCAGTGTTATTACAAACTGCAGTAGTGATGGTGAAGGATTCATATGGTAATTTACAACCTGTGAGAGCCTTGTTAGATTCAGCCAGTGAAAAAAGCTTCGTGTCAGAAAACTGCATACAAAGACTCGGTTTACAAAAACAGCCGGTTTATGTACATGTTTCGGGACTGAGTTCCAGTAATGTTGCTCGGGCAAAAGGTGTTGTTAATATTGTGTTTACATCAAGTTATGATGTTAAATCAGAATTTTCTATAGAAGCGCTAGTGTTGCCAAAGGTAACAGGTATGTTACCAAAACGGTATATTCATAAAACCAAGCAGTGGTCACATGTTAACAAGTTAACATTAGCAGATCCGAATTTTAATGTTCCTGACAGAATTGATCTGTTATTGGGTGCTGATATTTACCCTCAATTACTATTGGTGGGTGTGTGTAGTGGTGTTAATGGTTCTCCCGTAGCAGTGAATACCAAATTAGGATGGGTGTTGTTTGGTTCTATTGGCGACGATGAAGTGCGACGTAAAGAATTCACAGCGTCAACATATATCCAGTGCAACAGTGAAAGAATTTTGCAACAGTTTTGGGAATTGGAAGATATTTCTACACAAAAAATAATGTCAGAAGAAAAACAATGTGAAATTTATTTCGAGAAGACCCATCAAAGAGATGAGACAGGTAGGTTTCATGTGCAATTACCGTTTCGTGACAACATTGCAAGACTTGGTGATTCACGTGAAGTAGCAATTAAACGCCTTAAGCAAGTAGAAAGTCGGTTGAAGAAGAGGCCTAAAATGCGTCAATTATATGTAAATTTTATGCATGAGTATGAGGTACTTGAGCATATGGAGATTATTCCAGAGAGTGAAATACTGAAACCAAACAGTGAAGTGTTTTATTTACCTCATCACGCAGTGTTGAAAGATTCCAGTTCAACAACAAAACTGAGAGTAGTTTTTGATGGTAGTTGTAAAACTTCATCTAATGTGTCATTGAATGATAAGTTACTTGTCGGACCTAGGTTGCAGTGTGACTTAATTCCATTACTTGTGCGTTTTAGACAACATAATGTGTCATTAACTGCTGATATTGAGAAAATGTATAGACAGGTGAGAATCCAACCAGAGCATAGAGACTTCCAGCGAATTGTGTGGCGTGAGAAACCTAATCTTCCGATCAAAGATTACAGACTTGTGACGATAACTTATGGTACAGCTTCAGCACCGTATTTAGCAGTGAAGAGTTTGCAACAATTAGCGAAATATGAAGAAGAATCATTTCCTATTGCATCGGCTGTAGTGATGCAAGACTTTTTTGTTGATGACTTGATCAGTGGTGCCAACTCAGTTAGTGAAGCAATTCAGTTACAAGAACAACTCAGTGCATTATTGCAGAAAGGAGGTTTTGAACTGAGAAAATGGGCATCTAACAGTCCCAACGTTTTGGACTCCGTACCTTCTCATTTGAAACAAGCGACGAGTAGTTTTGACTTTGATAGTAGTAATTCAGTGAAAACGTTAGGAATTCAGTGGTATCCATCAAATGATGTATTTTCGTATAATGTCAATCTTGTGTCAGTTAAGTCAGTTGTAACTAAGCGTAATATTTCATCAGAAAGTGCAAAGGTGTTCGATCCATTAAGTTTGATTTCTCCAACTACTATTATTGCGAAAATATTATTGCAAGAAATTTGGAAACTAAATTTAGAATGGGACAGTCCAGTTCCTGAATGGATTTTGAGAAAATAGAGGAATTACTACTCAGAGCTTTCTTTATTGAAAAACATCAAAATCAATAGGTGTATCAGTATCACTCAAGCTACGAGAAGAGAGTTAATAGGATTCTGTGATTCTTCCCAAAAGGCCTATTGTGGAGTGGTGTGTATGAGGTCTGTATCTCAAGACGGCCAAGTGAGTGTGAACATTGTTATGGGAGAAACGAAGGTTGCTCCAATCAAACAAGTGTCTTTGCCCGATTAGAGCTCTGCGGTGCCTTGCTATTAGCCAAAATGATGAATCTCATATTAAATTCATTACGTTTGGAAGTGCATGATGTAATTGCCTATTCTGACTCTACTGCTGTATTATCGTGGCTGAATTCGGATTCAAGCAAATGGAAAGTGTTTGTCGCGAATCGTGTAGCCAAGATTCTAACTCTTTCGCCATCAGTGAAGTGGCACAAAGTGGTTTCAAAGAATAATCCAGCAGACTGTGGGGTTCTCGAGGTTTATTACCTTCTGCTTTACTTGCACATCACTTGTGGTTCTCAGGTCCAGAGTGGCTCAAGAACCCCATTCTCCCAGGGTGTAATGAATATACAGTGGATTCAAGTTAGTCAACCAAGAGGAAAGAAAACACATAGTTTGTATGCATGTTCATGTTGATACCTCCATTATTGACAATTGTTCATCGTTGGTGGAACTTGAGCGAATTGTTACATATTGTTTCGAATTTTACAGTTCTTTCAAATATTGTACTAATTCATTTCTTGTGTGTATCTTGAACTAGATCGTTCAAGGGTGGGGGCTATGTTTAGTCCTAACCTGTTTATTTAAATTGTTTAGTTTTGTTTAAAGATGTGTTTATTCAATGTAACTTGTTAGCTATAGAAGAAGAAGAAGCAAGGTGTAGGTGCTTATTGAAAATGTGTATAGCAGCAGTGTGTGAGTGAGCGTTTAGCCTAGAGCTGCATCATCGTAGTGTTCAATGTGCATTTTATTTAACTAGGGAATTGTAAGAAATATTAAAGAACGAACCAGCGTTTGTGTGATACAGTACATCAGCCTGAGTTTGGCCCAAGCCCGTGCAGACCTCTCTCTTGTCGCACACACTTATACATATACTTTTAAAACATTCTAAATCAACCTGATTCTCAATGACTTAAATGTGTTACTCTTCTTTAAACATTTTTCTAACGTAACAGAGCACCAAAACCCAAGTGTATCATTTCGACAGTCCTTGTCCTTTTATTCAAGGTTCAAAGTATTTAACGCTAATTTGTACTTTATGTCGTGGTAATGCAAGAAATGGAAAAGTGCATATCACTATTGAAAAGAGCGTATTATACTGAAATAAAAAATCGTAGCACACAGAAGATAGGACTAAGTTTGTTTCTTAGTTCTTAAACTGGCTTGAAACGTTCAGTGGTGGGTATCGATAGAAATCATTTGATTAAAAAAATAACCTTTTGTTTCTACAAGAAAAAATGAAATATATACCAATTGTGGTAGCGATAAAATGTCCTCTAATTCCCATAACTTGCAACAATGAAACGTTGTTACTGGTGTCACTTTCAGGCCGGTAGCCAGCCCCAAAATGTAGGGATGGGGGCGGTTGAAGTTAGGGAGGGCTTACCCAACCATATTTTAGTTCATCATCGTATTATAGTTCATTTTGCAAGCCGACCGGGAAAATTTTAGGGGAAATTAAAACTATCGGTGCGGCCCGGTCCCCCTAGACCCCACATGGATACAGACCCGGTCTGCCATTTTCATTCTTCTGATTTTCTTTCATATAAAAAATTGAACGCGCTAAAACCGTAGCCTATTTTTTTTTAAATCGTAGTTTGCACTTAGCGAAATCATTATTTATGGGACATGTCACGATGGGATATTAGGTCAGGAAATGATTTCATATGGAACATAGTTATATTCCAAACAAAAGTATCGAAATCTTTTGTTTTGAAAGATGTCTAGAATGTTATACTCTTCATATATATTGTTTTGAGAACACATTTTACTTAACATAATAGTTTGATTTCTCTGTAAATTTACAATTTTAAACGAATAGTACTCGATTGTAGTTATTTATGGCGGGTTATCTACACTTTCCATAGGTTTGCCACGTTTTCAAATCAAAATGTAGGGGCTTCAGGCAACCAAATGCAACACAGATAGTCTATATTCAAGTTCCTGCCAAACTCTTCCTACCATATCAGTGTAAATATCGGCCACACTTATTCTCTGTCAAGAAATTACATGCATGTTTTCCGCAGGATAGTATCTTGCCCCTTACTGCTATGAAAATAAAATACTACACATTGCCTAATGTCTTTTCGCCAGTAGCTTCCTATTTCCTCATCAGTTAAAATAGTATTCTTGGGCATCGTGGCGAAAAATGTATTCCTTTCCGTGCGTTCTACGAACAACACAAAGAGTGAACGTAATAAAAACGAAAGAAGTGAAAAATACAGTGCGATGTAAAGTGCTTGGACTCTTGGAACAAATCACTCAATATAGCGCTTTCCTTGCAAGCAGGTCGTGATGGTGCAATTGGTAATACCATAGGATCAAGTTCACGGAGTCCTCAGATCGATTCTTCCTGAAGACATACTTTTATTTTCTTTACAACAATGGAAGTTTTTTAAAAACTATCCAGTCATTCGAAAAAAGGAAATTGTGTAGAAATACAACATTTCACTTTTGTATTCACATTATCGCGAAGAAATATGATGATTTCTTGCAGTTCAAACCGTAGACAATAAGTTAGCGAATAATGTTTTCCGGTCTCTTTATAAACAATGTCCAGTATGTTGTCGTCGGCAGAGCTCTACACTGTAGACCTTAAAGTCGAAAGTTTCTGAGGAAAACAGTGTCCATTTATTATTATTATTATTATTATTATTATTATTATTATTATTATTATTATTATTATTATTATTATTATTATTATTATTAAAATGACTAAAGAAGGAAAGAAAAAACACATAGTCGAGGCTATTGATAAGAGCACAAGAGGTATACTTTGTCAGATTCTTTTTAGGCTTACACATGAACATAATAACATTTTTAGAAATATGGATTGACAGATAGAATTATTATTTTATGAGAACAAGAAATGGAGTATAAAAATTTGTTACCTGGTAGCATTAATGCATTTTGATTTGCCCTTCTTCTAGATAGGTTGAATTGATTTTGAGTTTAACGTCCCTTTCAGCAGCAAGGCTATATGAGATGGGACCTACTGTTAACGTGAAATCCGAACCACATGACCTCCTGCTGGGAATCGAAAGACCCTGTCATTCTTGTGACTAGAGTTGTAATATCGATCACTATTTGTAATTTGTGTTATTCCTTTAATGCTTTATCAACGTTGCATGTAGCGTTGAAGCTAATAATAACTTGTTAGCGAAATGACGTACAAAATTTGAAGATGGAGTTAATTCTGTAAATTCGCAAACAGATCGAGGTAACGAAGCCAGAATAATGTGCATATCTCTCTTGAACAAAGAAATAGTTTCTCTGCTCTGGCCATCCTCCCTCGTAGAGTATTCGATAGCAATGTGGTCTGAAGATCTTGTAGTCCACGGATGGATTCCCGCGCACGTAGAACCATTTTTATTTCTTCAGTACAAGTAGAAAAGGAAAAAAGAATCGAGACGCATGAAGTTGAGAGCTAACAAGTAAGACCGAAGGAAAGATATGGGTCATTATGTGATTTGTTTAAAGGAACAATAAAATGGAGGAAAGTTGTTTTGTCTGTGTCTAGGAATGGAGTATAAATAAAAGAAAGAACTACACTTCTGTCCAAAATTTCTGTCGCATGTCTTTAAAATTATATATATATATATATATATATATATATATACAGTGGCGGATCCAGGATATGATCAAGGGAGGGGCTAAACCGTAATTTGCCGTTTTATCCATTGTAAAGCAGAATTGAAGCCCATTTTATCCAGTGTAAACCTGAGCGTCAAGGGGGGGCTATAACCCCGTAGCCCCCCCTTAGATCCGCCCTTGTATATATATATATATATATATATATATATATATATATATATATATATATATATATATATATATATATATATATATATATATCTGTAAAAAATTAAGAAATAAAGAAGTTATATAAATAATAAAAGTAATCGCCGAAAATCATCGCCAAATTCTAAGTTCGATTTTCCTACTAAGCGTGGCAAACGCGCGTCGAAATTTACAGAGAGAGAGACGGAATTTTATGCTTTATTAGAAGTACAACGTAAATATCTCATAATGTTAGTTACTATACATATTGCACAGCTCTAGTAATAATAGATATTAAACATTTTATACGTAAACAAACAAATAAAAGGAAATGTCACAAAATATGCAAAGCGATCAGGCAGTTTGTGGCAGTGATCTACTAATATGCGTTTGCTAAGAGAATGAACGTTAACATACCTTCGTAGATTAGGCGCTTAGCGAACGCTCCCTGAGAATTTTGTTTTTATCCACGACCATTCGTTCGAATCCCATACCCTTCGCAATCTTTTTTTAGAAAATTTTGATTCTGTTAATTTCGTAAACATCAATGTTTTGTTGTAATAATGTTGCGTAGTATTATCGCCTTTATTCTAGTTTATTTGAATATTTCCTAATAGTCCAGAATTACGTCCTTTAAATAAAGAATTACAATTATCAAAAATTTTATGAAGAAAGGAAACTTCATTTTTAACCATTATGCTAACCGGAAGGAGAAACTTATGAATATTTGAAACGGTTAACATATGACTAAACTTTAATGAAACATTACTAAAGTAAAACATTTACTCCGAATAGTCTCTGCAAAGTAATTTGTACAAAATGGACAGAAATATTGAACATAAACTATTATTTGTCAACTAAAAGTGTAGTAGCGATAGCTCTAAACCCAAGTATAATATTCACTCTTTGCTTCATGAAGACAATAAACATTTTACAAAATAATGATATTTTGGCTGTATTGTAAATATTTTAGTAAATAAGTAAATAAACTACATATGTATAATTTAAGCACCGTGACTCAATAGCTGATTGCGAGGGTGAAGATAATGAACATTAGTACAAACTATTACAAAGCTAGGGGCCGCAGTGGCCCAGTGGAAGACGGTGGGTGTAGCAGAGCAGCCTGAGGTGTTTGACTGTAGTGTTGTCAGCTGCTCGAGCGGCTCGGCTTACGGCTCAGTCATCACCGAGCTGAACCGAGAAGTGAGCCGCGCCCACACCTCACCCTACCGAGCCGGCTCGTGTCCTTGGCAAAGTGGACGGAGCCGAGCGAATCTCTCACCCCAAAGGCCGCCTCGAGCCGAAGGTTCACCTGAGCCGAGCCAGTGGCTTATTCCAACCTTGCCGGCTCGAGCCAATTGGTCACCTGAGTAAAGCCGATGGCTCATCGCAACAGAACCGGCTCGAACCGATGGCTCACTTAAGCTGAGCCGAACCAAACCGGCTCAAGGTGTTGGCTCAGTTGAACCGAGCAGAGCCGATTGACATCATTATTAGACTAACGATCTTGAGGTTTGCTAGTCCCTGTGTAGTCGGAAATGAGAATTTTAATTGTCCTCGATGTTTCTGAATTCATGTCCCTCTCGATTCTACATCTGAAATGTGATTAAAATAGAGAATAAGTCAGGAAATTGAAGAAATGTAGAGTGGTCACCTCTGGTGCATAGAATCCCTTGTTCGATTCCAGCTCGCCCCAAGTGAGCTTTGTGGTGGACATAACATGTGTGGGTGGGTTTTCTCGGAGTTCTCTTCTTTTTCTCCACTTTCTTCATTCCACCATTCCATTGATTCCTCATAGCCACGCCTCCTTTACCCTACTCTGCATAATTGTAGGACGCAAAAATTAGATTGCTTATTCTTTTTGTTGTTAGAGGTAAATGACTGAGAGTAAAGTACTATAAATAACTGTGAGTGGAATTTTTATCCTCAGATAAAATATTAGCTTTCAACACTTCCCATTGGTCTAGCGAGTTGAACGTGCACCTTTGGTGTATGCGAATCCGGGTTCTATTCCCTCCAGAACACAAGAAATCATTACCTTTCCATTTATTCTTACTAATTGTCTATCATTTTTAATCTGAAGGTCATAAACGTGAAAGATTAAACTAAATCCGTTTCATTATTGTCTAGTTATTTCATTGTCTCAAACATGAATTGTTGCGTTCGTACTATATACTAGATTCAATGTTTGTTTATGTTAATTCTTCGGCTATCACTACTGCTGTGCCAAGCTATCTTTCCTTTAGGAAGTTACCTGCGTGACACGATCTAACCACTAGCTCGTAGCTCGTGTCTACGTGCTCTGTGTTGTGCTTAGGACGGTAGTCTTAATACGAATAAAGCAGTCTTTTCGTTTCTACATGAAATCTATCACACAAATCAAATATAGGTAAATGTATTTAGAAAACACAAAATTTTCACACGTTATTCATTACGAACGAATTTTGAACGAGTTTTGATTGCTGGCAGAAGCTAGTGTCTTATTCTGAAAATTGCCATTCAATGCACAAAGGAATTAGGTTTACATTAGGTATGAGACTTCCAAACTGTGCTATGCATAAGTATCTAAAGATTTATAGAACAGCTATGTCCGTTCGTCCGTCTGTCTGTCGACAGGTATAATAGGAAAAACGGTAAAAGATAAAGAGATAATATATCTTGCAATCGATTCACCATCCCAGGGATAGGTTTCATTTCCTCTATTTACTCTCTGTGAAATCGGAAGTTGTTCAAATTAATCATTTCCGGTTTCAATGTTTTTTCTCCATAGAACAAAATGGTTACTTGATAACAACATGCGGTTTTCTGTAAACGATTCAGCGTTTCATAGCAACGTATCGTGACTATTGGTGAACACTCCACCAAAACCAGGAATGGTTTAAATTTACTACTACTTCCGGTTTCATACTGTTTTCCGTACAGCAAAAACGGTAAGAGATATCGAGATATAGTTTTATCTTATCGATTAAACTTTCCAATAGTATCTTCAATCTTTTCTTTAACTACCTATTCAAGCCGGACGCGATTCAAATTAACGCTTTCCGATTTCAATCTTCAGCGCCATAGAACAAAAATAGCAAGGGATAGCGACCAATGGCTTTCTGATATGGATTCAGTGACCGGGGAACAGATTCTATCTCTGATCTTATTAATCTATTATAACCCTTATTCATAAATATCCCCATGCTGTAAGCGTAGTGGACCACCGATGGTCAACCAGTGACATTTCGCCAAAAAATTGGCGGCCCTGCAGCGACGATCCGCAGTGGTCCCACTTCCGTTTTGAAAATTATACCACTAGGGGCCCACCAGTGGTAGAGACGCTACGAAACGCCAATCAACCACAAGATTATTTCCCGACAAATTTATTAAATCGCCTCTATGCGTGATTTTCTTACACTAAGGTGAGTATAAAAACACTAAAGGAGAAACAAACAGTATCCTCATGTGGGCGCGAACGACCAACTTTAATGATTACTAGTCGTGAGTTCTTCCGCTTTCGCACGGACGAGATGAAGAAAACCTAGCATATAGAGGGATAAATCACTGAGGTCTTTTTAATTTTGCGAATAAGTGCTTCTTTAACCTTGTATATTCGACGATAATTGTTTGAGATCATATAAAATGCATTCGCCATGTAAAAAATGCATTCGCCGTATAAAATGCATTCGCCACCATTACAAAATGATGGTCGTACATTTACTTTATTTCAGATTTTTTTTTTTTTTTTTTTTGCATGCACCTTCTAATGATCGGGAAGAGGTTTATTTGAGAAATATTTGGTAGGCTCATTTAAACTTCCTTCCCCCAAGCAGAATCGGTATTACAATTAAAAGTGAACTGATGAAAATTAATAAGGGGAAAGCAGATTTTGGTAAACGAACTTTGGGTCATCTTTCGCGAGGTAGTAGTACACATTTAAGGTGTTAATATTACAAACTGGGAGAGCGCAATAGCCAGTGATTATTACCGATCACACCATCAAGACCTGCTTGCGAGGAAAGCGCTATATTGAGTGATTTGTCACAAGAGTCCAAGCACTTTACATCGCATTGTATTTTTCCCTTCTTTCGTTTTATTGCGTTCATTCTTTGTGTTGTTAGTAGAATGCACAAAAAAACCAAATACATTTTTCGCCACGATGCCTAGGAATACTGTTTTAACTGATGAGGAAATAGGAAGCTACTGGCGAAATGATTTGGTGCAATGTGTAGTATTTCATTTTCATAGCAGTAAAGGGCAAGATACTATCCCACAGAAAATATGCATAAACTTTCTTGACAGAGTATACAATGATGTGCTCACGCAAGTGAACCACAGTTGTAGCAAGTGGCGGCACAAATACCCTTAATTTTCCACAGAAATGTCGTTGAATTAGCACAACGGACTTAGTCGCATAAAAATCAAACACAGAAAACGCTCTGTAGACTGTAGAAGCCATATTGCTC